>NW_024818357.1:0-2016 GCF_019175285.1 Sceloporus undulatus | reverse complement strand
GAGGGCCTTTGCGATCCCTTCCAGCTCTAGGGTTCTATGTATTCCTGCGTGGCAGAATGGGTTGGATGGCGGGGGGGGGCTTTGGGGTCCCTTCCAGCTCTAGGGTTCTATGTATTCCTGCATGGCAGAATGGGTTGGACTGGAAGGCCTTTGGGGTCCCTTCCAGCTCTAGGGTTCTATGTATTCCTGCGTGGCAAAATGGGTTGGATGGGAGGGGCCTTTGGGGTCCCTTCCAGTTTTTCGGTTCTATGTATTCCTGCATGGCAGAATGGGTTGGACTGGGGGGCTTTTGGGGGTCCCAAATTCCAGGGAAGGGCAAGGCTGCCCCTCCCCTCCAGCTAATTGAGAGCAACCCCTTTCCCTCTTTGGTTTGCAGCAACTGAAGTCAGCTGAGGAGAAAAGGGGGAACGTGGGAGGAAGAGGGAAGGGGAAACTGGGACGAGTTGAGAACCAGCTGGAAAAGTGGGGGAGCTGATCCTGCCAAATGGGGAGAGCTGGAGGGTATGAGGGGAGACACACGCTCCCCACTGCCTTGCAGACCCCAATTCCTGGACAGGGAGGTCTGGGGAAGGGACTGGAAAGCCTGAGCCCCCTCCACTTGCAGTGTCCAGGCCCTGTGCCCTTTGGCCAGGCTTCCTCTGCTGGATGGGATGCTCTCCGGTCAGGGATGGGCCCCAGGTGTTCCCCCTGACTAAGAAGAAGTCTACCTGCTGGTAATCCCTGGGGACTCAGACTAGACCCTCCGTCCACCTGAGAGCTGCCTGGGGCCAACCCTTGAGAAAAATCTCCCTCCAAGACCCTCAGGAAGAGGCAAAGGGGTGCCACCACCATCAGCACCGTCGGAGCCTCCCTCTTATGCTCTGGGTTTCCCTTCCTTTTTCTCTAGTTCCTCTTCTGTGGTTCCTGCAAGAGGAAAGGAAGGTCTTGCAAAGAGAGGTCCTCAAAGCTGCCACCTGGAGCCCAGGTGGCTTTTGGGGAAGGACTGCCGCTTGCCAGGCCACCAAGGGGTGACCGCTGCAGACGGACGGAGGGGGCACAGGCTGGCCAGGTGGGTGCCGCACCTTTTGGGGGAGCTTGCTTATCCCTTTGGGGTGGCCTCTTGGGTCCTTTAGGGTCTGGGGAGGAGACCGGGCAAGGGCTGTTTCCAGACACTTCTTCTCAGGGCAGACTGTGTTGCTGACCAGGGCTGGGAGGGCTTCTGAATTTGGGGGAAGGAGGTCAAAGGGGAGAAGAGCCCTTGGAGAGTTTGGGAATAGTCTGGAGAGGAAAAGCATGCTCAAGCCATGAACAGTGTATTGCCTTGGGCCATTTCTCGTTTGCTCCTGCAGTTTCTGTCCTGGGACCACTGTTTTGGGGGATTTTGCACCAGGACCCGGCTGTTTCTGGGTCTGTGGGGCTGAGGCTCCACTCCTGCTTTTAGTCCAAACTGTGAAAAGTAGGTGTCCTGCCTGGAAAGAGCTCTCCAAAGAGCCAAACCCTAATTCTCTTTGGACCAAAGAGGGGTCAGCACCTAAGGTGTCTCCTTTAGAGTTCGGACTCAAACCAGGAGCGGACACACACCCCAGGCTGCCCTAATGGGAGGCACTGGGATTTGTGGAGCCTCTTCTGCCTCCCTGGCTGGGAACTACTGTATCTGCTTCTGCTTCCCTTGAAGTCCCTTGGAGGACTGACCCAAGGAGGGACCCCTGGGTTTGCTGCTGCCCCTCTGGGTAGTGGACCATGGGCCATTCTGTGGCCATTTTGGCCCCGATCTCTGGTCACAATCAGAGAAAGGTAATGGTGGGGTTTTTGGAAGTGGACGACTGGCTCCTTGCAAAGAAATGCCACTTTGGGGAGATGACAGGAATTTATTTCTTATCCACCCCCTTTTTACTGTTAAGAAGACCTTCCTGGGGCCTGGAGCTCTTTGACCGCCTTGAGTCCCATTTTGGGAGACAGGCTGGACAGAAAAGCCTGCAAATAATAAATAACAACAAACAAACAAACAATAATGGGACTCTCTTGGGAGGGGGAGGT
>NW_024818356.1:0-2016 GCF_019175285.1 Sceloporus undulatus | reverse complement strand
CCAAACAGGAATGTAGAGAGGAAACAGTAATGGGCACGTTGTATCGCATAGTTAATGTGCATGAGCTGGCTCTCCAGCTGTTTACCAGGCTGTCAAGCCAGGCACGAAAAACAGGAAAAGGATGTGACCTCCCTTTTCACCCCGGAAACGTTTAAGGTCGCAAACCATGCAGGACATCACTGAGCATGTGCGAGGCGGCCGATATGAATCAGCCAATCCGCATGTTAAGGTCCGGTTTGGAAAAACATTCTGCACTGAATGCACTTCGCGCGAATGCGGATTGGGCAATTCGAATCCTGCCAATGCGGAAGGACTCCTAGTATGAAAGTACATTCGCGTTATCACGCGAATTTGAATCGCCCAGTATGGAAGAGCCCCAGTTCCATGTGGCAGAGACCCTGTCTGATAAACGCCATAGTCTTCTCTTGCAGGTGTGGTACATATGCCAAGTGCAATCCTCTATGCACTTCCTGAAAAATAAGCCCCACTGCTCAGAGGGATTTATCCACTGGGTACCTTTGTGTGGGATTGCAACCTTAAGAGAGAAAAAGGAATAGAGTTATCATGGGAGGCAGGCAGAGTGATGCAAGCTGGCCTAAAATGGCTGAGAAATGGGATATCAAGCATGCCCTTGTAATAAGGCTACAACAGAATCTCAGGTTCTATCCATTTCCTTTAGTATTTGGAAATTTTTAACCAGAGTCTGGATGGCCATCTGTTGGGGGTGCTTTGATTGTGAGTTCCTGCATGGCAAAAGGGGGTTGGTCTGGATGGCCCCTTGAGATCTCTCCAAACTCTATGATTCAATGAATATAGATGTGACTTATTAGGAATCTTTGTTAAATTAAGATGTGGCTGTTCAGTTCCAAATGACCCCTTCCTAAACGGATGTCATGACTTCCCTCCATCCCAGGTTGTCCCCCAGACGCTCTGGTTCTCTGACTCCTGTGCAAACCGGAGGAAGCTGAGTGAACTGCCTTTCCACTTGCTGCAAGCTGGGTGGATTGACAAGCTTCACCGGGACCTTCTGGGTGAGGGGTTTTGAATGGCATCCTTTGCAGAATGAGGAGGGCAAGGCCATCCATTGACAAAGCCCTTCTGCATCAACCAAGGCCATCTGTGGGGCCCAGGGAGTTGGGGTCCGAAAGAGCAGCTTCTCTAAGCCTTGCAGCGCAGGAGGACTGGAAGATGTCTGCCAAGCCACCTTTCCCCACCTTCTCCTTGCTGTGGCAGCTTCCCTGCCAACCATCCATCCATTGTGGTTTTTTCTTTTGGTTTCCTTGGCAGGGAACATGGACTGGTTGGCCTGCAGAGCTGTTGCCACTGGCCTGGACAGCTTGGTGGCCAACTTTGCCATGTGCCTCTCGAGTGTCAGCTGCCTGGAGCTGCACCTCTTGCATGATGCCTTCTTCCTCCTCCTGAGGACCTCAGGGAGCCACATAGGTAGGAATGACAGTGCCCACAGATTCCTAGAGTACGTGTGATGGGTGGGTGGGAGTCTCCCCACCTGAGCCATCAAGATGGTGCTTAAGTGGGCACCTGCCCTTGCCCTTCCTAATCGTGATGCTATGTACAGGTCAGCACCATTGTGGCCACAAAAGTGGAGTGGGTTTGCAGGAGGACTTCCTCCTTCCACACCCTGAAGCCCCTCAACCTGTAGCACTTGAATACAAGAATCATGCGGTTTCATCTCCTTTCCCTCTCCTCCTGCAGAATTGAATGAGATCTACACAGAGGTATTGGGGTGGCTCTTTCCTTGTGCCCTCCTACCCGCGCCTGATCGGGAGTGTGTGCTGTCAGTGCCAGGAGTGGTTTGGCACCTCTCCCTACCATGTCCTTGTCCCTCTGGGGGGCTTCCTGGACCCACCAGGAGGATCTTTGTGCAAGATGCTGCCAGCATTCCCCAAAGGTGGGAGCTTCTCTGTCTTCATTGTTGCCATGGCTCTGTCCCAAGAGTGTGCATGCAACTCACACTTATCTTAAAGTGACTAACACAACAGCAGCACTCACATATTG
>NW_024818355.1:0-2016 GCF_019175285.1 Sceloporus undulatus | reverse complement strand
CCTTTTAGAGACTGAGTGCCCAAACCTCACTTATTTATCGTAAAGTGCCTCGTCCCTCTGGATTTCTAGTGACGAACTCTAGTGAAGTCTGTGTTGGGACAATGGTGCGTGTGCCCACAGAGAGAGCTCTGAGTGCCACCTCTGGCACACGTGACATAGGTTTGCCACCACTGTACTAAGATAACTAATTATACAATGAAAAATATACTTACCGTACTTAGAAACTCTTTTATTACAGTTTTATGATTTACTACTGTCAGCTGTCTTGTGTACTACCTAAAGAAAAGGTGAAATATAAATCGAAAATTATAAATCGAAAATTAATAAGTCGTTCCTCATAGGGCATGGTTTCCAGACCCTTCACCATTTTATTCACCCTCCTTTGGACACGCTCCAGTTTCTCCACATCCTTTTTGAATTGTGGTGCTGACAGGGAAGAAAGTGGAGTATATATACTGCTGGTTAAGAGAAAGTGATTTACATGTTAATCTGTGTATTGTTCTGTTGTAGTTCAATCATCAGGTCAGAATGTACAGGGAAGCCATTGAAATTCATAAACACCTGGACAACTTCAACAGGAAAAAAGAAACCCTTAAAGTAGACAAAGTTTGGCTACAAGTTTTGGGAGCCAAAATTATGGCTTTTGATATGGTCCATGGATACGTCGAGGGTAAAATTTAGGGGCCTGTAACAAAGGATGGAAAGAATGAGGCAATGGGAAACGATGCCAAACAACGTACACAATTCAAACATCGCTGTTTGTGCTCACACTAAAGACTGGATGGATGAGAGAACACAGGAATCAGTGTCACTTTACAGCCAGCGCCCGTGTTTGCTGTGCCAGGGAACTGCAGCGGACAAACCGCGCAATTCCCTGGTGCAGCAAAAAGAACCCGCCAATGGCACACTTGTGGCGTCATTACCGCTTCGCAATGTGTGATGATAAGCGCCCACGACGTCAAAATGATGGCGCCCATGTCTATGAGGTGCTGCCATTTTGACGTACCCAGTACGTCCTAGGGGTGAGGCCTGATTGAACGCTGCGTCCTCGGCCAACCCCTAGGATGTACTGGGGGCATGGCAAAGGCCCGTGTAGAACAGGCCAGTGTTTCCAGGACAGATTAAGCTCTTGTTTTTCATCAGAAGCTGGTTACTTTTTTTTAGTAACAGTTAAAGTATGGACTTAGATTGATCCATGGATAAGTCAAATCAGTTTTTTGGGGTCGATCTTTTGACTTATACAAGAATATATACAGTATACTGTTGGTTGAGAGGGAGTGCTCCGATTATCTCTGTGTTGATCCGTTGTTGAATGGCAAGGCCTTAGGGTGTCCATTTACTCAATGATCCATTGTCTGTTGGGAATCTGCCTCACTCTGGGTGGTTTTCATTTGCATTTGCTGGGCCTTGATTTTGGTGTTCAGGACTGATAGCCAAACTTTGTTTACTTTCAGGGTTCTTTCTTTCTTTCTTGTTGAAGTACAACAACAGAACCATACACAGAGATTAACGTGTAAATCCTTGATTTATACCTGAGGTCGAATTATAATCGAGTATATGTGGTATATACCCCCCTCTCTTCCAGAGCCCGAAAAACGCACAAAAAAATGGATGCCAGCTGCAAAAGCCTTGGGCTTCACATAGGACCTTAATACCCAAGATGACACATAGAAGGTGAGATTTCTCTGTCACGCATGAAAACCTCCCCAAAGAAGAGAGCGATGGCCCTGTTACAGACTGCCAAAATAAAGCTGCTTTGGGTCTCTTTGGAGGTATGCTGTTTAAATGATGCATGCATCCTAAGAATCCGGAAGCTGCACCAAAGCTGCACTTAGGAATGGAGTGTGGCTTTGGCACAACCTCCGGACTCTTAGGACCATCATTTAAACAGCATACCTCCAAAGTGACCCCAAGCAGCTTTATTTTGGCAGTGTGTAACAGGCCAGAGAGAGAGAGAGAGAGAAAATATGCTTCGCTTCCTCAACTGCTCTGTGCCTTTCCTGAACTACTTTTTCC
>NW_024818354.1:0-2016 GCF_019175285.1 Sceloporus undulatus | reverse complement strand
CAAGAACCCCCCCTTCCATTAGAAAAATGAATGGTGTGTGCTGCTGCGCCGCCGTGCCCAAGCCCCATTATAATGGTGGCACTTAGTCTGGACCCCCCTTCCTAAAATCCTGACTATGTCCCTGCTATGATTCTGGAGACCAGGGTTTTGATTCCTATCTTGGCCATGAAACCCAGTGGGTGACTTTGGGTAAGTCACACTCTCTCAGCCTCAGAGGCAATGGCAAACCTCCTCTGGACAACTCTCGCCAAGAAAACCCCATTATAGGGTTGCCATACAACAGAAATAACTTGTAGGCGCAACAACAAGGGACCAGCACTCTTGGGCAGATGAAACCACATAGATACACACAATTAAACCACATAGATACACACAAACCTACAGACCAAGAGTGGAAAGTTTTGCAATTCTTGCTAAAGTTGCGTGCAATATCTGGGATATTGTGTTGGGTGCATGGAAGAACGGGGGGAAAGAAAGGAGTTGTGTGTGTGTGTGTTTGGGTCTGCCCAAGATTGTGAGAATGGCCATGCATATAAATCATCATCAGAGAACATCTTAGGTTTTCTTCTCCTCCTTTTTTGGGGGTCCTGCTGTTGTTTGCCGCTGCCGTTGCGCCAGACCGAGACATAAATCATAATTCCCCCACAATAGATCCTTCTCTCTCTTTTTTCGCAGCCGCCGTCAGGAAAAAACGGTGTTGGTTTTATCGATTTTTTGACACCGGGAGCCCCGGCAACGGCCGCTCTCTGAATCATTACGAAATGAAACTGATTAGGAATTCATGGAATACTAAATAAACTTTACGAGGCCGTTGTAAGTTTTTTGATGCATAGGGAGCGGAAAATGAAAACTAATGATATAAAAATTACACAGCGTGCTGAGTATTATTAGACCGCTATTGATTTGTTTCAAAGCGTACATCAGAATCGAAGCATGGGGCATGTGTGTGTATGCGTATATGTATATATATATGTATGTGTGTGTGTGTGTGTGTGTGTGTATGGGATTGCATGTGTCGGGCAGAGAAGCTATTTTTGATGGCCAATTTTAGTTGCACGGTTTTGCGTTTGTCCCACAATTTGTCTCAAAATGGAGCGATGTTGGAGACGGGCGATTCTATTTTCATCTAAACCTCACCATGGGTCCGTCTATACTCTAGAAATAATGCGGTTTGACACCACTTTTAGTGCCGTGGCTCCATCCTATGGGATCCTGGGATTTGTAGTTTCACAAGGTCTTTGGCCTCCTCTTCCCGAGAGTGCTGGTGCTTCACTATTTGTTTATTCACTAGACTACAAATCCCAGCATTCTGCAGTCAGGGCAGCTAAAGCGGTGTCAAACTGCATTATTTATACAGTACAGATGCATGGTTTTGTTTGGGAGCCGTCCACACTAATTCCACTTTAACTCCCATAGTGGCATCTCATGGGATCCTGGGATTTGCAGATTGGCAAAGATGTGGTGCAGTGGTTTGAGTGATGGGCAATGACTCTGGAGACCAGGGTTCGAATCCCAACTCGGCTGTGTAAACCCACTGGGTGACCCTGGTCAAGGCACACTCTCTCAGCCTCAGAGGATGGCAATGGTAAAAACCCCTCTGATCAAAACTTGCCGACAAAACCCCACAACAGGCCTTAGGGTTGCCATAAGTCGGAAACGACATGAAGGTACGCAACAACAACAAGGCTGTAGAGGAGGCTTCATCCTCCTCCAAGGCAGCATCTTCCACTGTTGAGCATCTCTGACCATCAGGAAGTTCTTCCTCGCCTTTAGGTGAAATCTCTTTCCTGTTGAAGGTTGTGCGTATAGGGATTGTGTTGTTGGGTCCTGACAAGTCGTTTCTGACTTATGGCGACCCTAAATCAACACTATCATGGGGTTTTCTTGGCAAGGTTTGTTGTGGGGGGGTTTGCCATGACCCACCCAAGGCTCCTCCATGGGTTTCGTGGCACTAAACCTACAGCACTATACAAATAAAGCATGATGATGATGATGATGATGATGATGATGATGATG
>NW_024818353.1:1171-2016 GCF_019175285.1 Sceloporus undulatus | reverse complement strand
GATGCATCTCTTAGGGAGGACTATTTTCCATCTTGCTTAAAAGAAGCGGTGGTACGGCCGCTTCTGAAAAAGCCCTCCCTAGATCCCTTGGACATGACCAATTACAGACCGGTCCCCCATCTTCCATTCCTAAGCAAAGTGATTGAGAGGGCAGTTGATCTTCAAGTCAAGTGGTCTTGGATGCAACAGATTATCTAGACCCTTTTCAATTTGGCTTCAGGATGGGATACAGAGTCAAGATTGCTATGGTCTCCTTAGATGATCTCCGCTTGAGCATCGACAGGGAAAGTATGACCCTGTCGGTGCTTTTGGACCTCTCAGTGGCTTTTGATAGTGTCAACCATGGTATCCTTCTGGAAAGCCTGAGGGAATTGGGGATCGGGGGCACTGCGTTGTGGTGGTTTTGGTCCTATCTCAGAAGCAGATTCCAGATGGTGATGCTTGGGGACAGTTGCTCCTTGAAAAGGGATCTTAAATTTGGCATCCTTCGTCGCATCATCCTGTCCCGAATGCTATTTAACATCTACATGAAACCGCCTGGAGAGATCATCCGGAGGTATACACTTATGACATCCAATATCTCTCCATGCCCCAGACTTCAGCATCAACTAAGGAAGGCATCTCTCCTCTGAATGAATGTCTTGAGGGAGTAATGGGCAAGATGAGGAAATCAGATTGAAAGTGAATCCATTTAAGACAGAAGTACTTGTTGTTGGAGCCTCTAACCCAGGTATGGAGGTTTGTCTACTGCTCCTGGACGGGGTCACAGTTCCCCTAAAGGACTATGTTTGCAGTTTGGGGCTGCTCCTGGTTCCTTTGCTCCAGATGTCAGCTCAGATAGATGC
>NW_024818353.1:0-1071 GCF_019175285.1 Sceloporus undulatus | reverse complement strand
CTCCTTAGATGATCTCCGCTTGAGCATCGACAGGGAAAGTATGACCCTGTCGGTGCTTTTGGACCTCTCAGTGGCTTTTGATAGCGTCAACCATGGTATCCTTCTGGAAAGCCTGAGGGAATTGGGGATCGGGGGCACTGCGTTGCGGTGGTTTTGGTCCTATCTCAGAAGCAGATTCCAGATGGTGATGTTTGGGGACAGTTGCTCCTTGAAAAGGGTTCTTAAATTTGGCATCCTTCGTCGCATCATCCTGTCCCGAATGCTATTTAACATCTACATGAAACCGCCTGGAGAGATCATCCGGAGGTATACACTTATGACATCCAATATCTCTCCATGCCCCAGACTTCAGCATCAACTAAGGAAGGCATCTCTCCTCTGAATGAATGTCTTGAGGGAGTAATGGGCAAGATGAGGAAATCAGATTGAAAGTGAATCCATTTAAGACAGAAGTACTTGTTGTTGGAGCCGCTAACCCAGGTATGGAGGTTTGTCTACTGCTCCTGGACGGGGTCACAGTTCCCCTAAAGGACTATGTTTGCAGTTTGGGGCTGCTCCTGGTTCCTTTGCTCCAGATGTCAGCTCAGATAGATGCCACGGCCAAGAGTGCCTGTTATCAGCTTCGGTTGATACGCCAGCTGCGCCCTTTCCTGGAACCTGAAGACCCAAAACTATGGTTCATGCACTGGTAAGCTCACATCTTGACTTCTGCAATGCGCTCTACATAGGGCTACCCTTGCAGTTAGTCTGGAAACTTCAACTAATTCAAAATATGGCAGCTCACTGCGACAATTTATTTATTGATTGATTTAGGTTCAGGTGAGCTTTATTTATAAATTCACATACAGTTATACATTTGTGATTGTACTTTCCAGTTATTTATAACTTCTGCCAGCATCTCTTGAACATACACGATATTTACAGATTGTCCATATTTACAACTTCTAATAGCTTACAATACATGTTCTATTTATTATCTTGGCGTAACCTATATATTCTGTACTGATATTTTGCTCTTCCCTGTATTTTCCCCTTGCATTAGAAAAGAGGCAGAGAGCAAACTCTTCAAGT
>NW_024818352.1:0-2016 GCF_019175285.1 Sceloporus undulatus | reverse complement strand
AGAGAGAGAGAGAGAGAGAGAGAATATGGTGTAGTCCACCATCATAGGAGTAATGCTGTTCTCAAAAGAGACAGCATAATATTTAATTAATAAAACTGTATCACTTTTGGCCTCTCCATTGACGCCCCCTTGTCATGGGGGAGAGGCTTGCGCACCCCAATGATGTTGTGAGCTATGCTGGCGGTGGTATAATAGCCACCGGCAGGGCCTCCCATGCCAGACAGGTCACAACTGAAGGGTCTGATCAAGCGCACCAAAGGGCAGGATGGGCTCTCTAGCCTTATGGCAACCATCCTAGGAGAAGGAAAACTCTAATCCCAAACCTGGGCAGATGGTGCTTGTCTAACCCTGTAAGGTCAACCATCTAAGATAAGGAAACTCTATTCAAATCTACGACCCGAGGACCTTGCTGCTACCGTCCATGCTTGTCAAGGCCTCAGCAGACGAACCTCTGGTTTAAAGGGTAAGGCCAGTTCTGTGCACGCTGCACTCCACCAGAAAAATCCATTGCACAGGCTCGAAGGATATATCCAATCTCCGAAAAAGCCCTGTAGCGATAGGCGAGGGATGAAACGGCAGGTGTAAAGATGCACTGGAAGCCGCAGACCCAACCCTGCATGCAGGCGGTTCATGACTTTGGCTGCTTGAGACTGACCCAGGGATGACAGTCTTGTTCGGCAGCATCCTGAATGACCAAGCAGCCTTTTTTAAGGAGAGCACTGCTTGCTCCATATGGAGAGGGGCCTAGAAAAGGTGGCCTAAAGAAAGCTCATCCCCAACAACCCGGTTGGCTAGCCGCGGCCAACGGGCATCTTCTGATGCGGTCAAACAAAGACAAAGAGACAAAGGCGCACACCAGCCTCCAAAGGTGCAAATAGACTAATGCTTGCATGCTGGAAAATCAGAACCATGCAAGATTCTGCAGACAGTGGATGTCCTGAGCGCCGTTCTGCTCTAATAGCCCATGAACTGTCATGACTTAACATTGACATCGCTGCTCTTAGTGAAGTTCGTCTCCACGAGGAAGGCAGCCTTAAAGAACATGGTGCTGGCTACACACACTATTGGTCTGGCAAACCCAAAACTGAAAAACATCTTTCAGGTGTAGGCTTTATGATCCAAAACTCCATTGCCTCCAAACTTGAAACCCTGCCAACAGGACACTCTGATCTCATTATCGCCCTACGCCTCCCACATGTTGTTCTCTTCAGTATATATGCCCCGCGACACGTCTGGACACTATGCATCCAGTACGTAAAGATGGCGGCGGCCATGTGGAAGGGGCACCGCCATCTTGTACGTATTGTATACGTACCAGGGTTAGGGGGGTGCGGAAGCACCGCCCCTTCCTAACCCTAGTACGTATACAATACGTACTATATGGTGGTTTATATCCCGCCTATGTAACATTTGTCGACCTCACCAAAGCCTTCGACACTGTGAGTAGAAATGGTCTGTGGCAGATCCTGGAACGACTAGGATGCCCCCCCCCCCCCAATTCCTCAAAATGATCATCCTCCTACATGAAGGCCAGCAAGGTCAAGTCAGATATGGCGACGTTCTGTCAGAGCCCTTTCTAATAACTAATGGTGTGAAACAAGGTTGTGTTCTCGCTCCAACTCTATTTACAATCTTCTTCAGCATGATGCTCCAAAGGGCTATGGCAGATCTCAAAGAAGAAGACGGCATTTATATACGCTAGCGTACTGATGGTAGCCTTTTTAACTTAAGCCGCCTGAGGGCCCGCACTAAGACTCTAAACTATCTAGTCCATGAGCTGCTTTTTGCTGACTATGCTGCCCTCGTTGCCCATACGGAAGCAGCTCTGCAACGCCTAACATCTTGTTTTGCAACAATTGCAGAGCTCTTTGGACTGGAAGTCAGTCTGAAGAAAACGGAAGTTCTCTACCAGCTGGCACCAGAGGAAGAACACTACCATCCCCACATCACTGTAGGCAAATCTGTACTTAAGTCCGTCCAGCAGTTCACCTACCTGGGAAGCATCATCTCCTCAGA
>NW_024818351.1:0-2017 GCF_019175285.1 Sceloporus undulatus | reverse complement strand
AGCTCCCCTAAACAACAGATACTCCATGCATTATTAGAGTGGGGGGGGATTAGGGCATGGGAAATTAGAGAGGCCCCTGGTTATGTCCCCATAGATAGATGTGAAATCAGTGCATCATAACTAAATAAACCATCTGCTCAAACCTGTAGAGGTCCCCAGTACTTTTCCCCAGCATCAGCCCCTTTCCCAAGAAGGCTGCATCTGCACTATAGAAATAAGGCACTTTGACACTGCTTTAACTAATCAGTGCTATGGAATCCTGGGATTTTACCTTTAGGACACTTAGCCTTCTCTGCCAAGGAGTTCTCATGCCACAACAAACTACAAATCCCAGGATTCCATAGAATGGAGCCAGGAGTTTCAAACTGGATTCTTTCTGCAGCGCAGATACATCCTGAGTCAATTGTAAAAGGCTAGAAGCACCCATGACTTGTTTCCATCCTCCTAATAATGGTTTTCCTTTAAAAAATTAAGTAGTTTGTTTTAGTCTATAATCCTTATTTTTGTTGTTTGTTTGTATATTTGTTTGTTTCATTCTTGGTAATATGAGTTATTCTGGTCCGTCTCCTTCCTTCTCGCCTGAAAATCTCTTAATAAGAAAACTGGGGAGACTTTTAAAACCTCCCAAAGGAGACACTTTTGGCGTAATTTGGGGGACAAGCCTCCTCTTTGAAGCCAAAGCCTGATGTTTGTGAAGAAGAAGAATAAGGCTTGTATTAAAACTATCCTCTCATTTCTGATCCCTTTTAAAACCCATGTTCCCCAGAAGGAGCAGAGCTGTGTAATAAGAAAAACCTCTCAGAAAAGAGACACAAAAGACACACAAAGAGACACACTTCCTTCTTCATTTTGGCCCAAGGATCCTGGCCTCCTTCTCTCTCTGGAGCCTCAGGAGAGAAAGAGAGGCCTCTGTTCAACTGAGGCCTCAGAGAAGGTTCCAGAACATTATTCCCCACAGTCACAAGCAGAACAAAATGGCCTCCAGAACACAAAATGGCCACCTCTGGCTCAGCACTTGGAGGCCTCAGTGCAGTAGTGAAACCTACCACTTCCAGGTCTTGTCCCTCTGCTCTCTCTGCCTCCTTCCTTCCTTCCTTCCTTCCTTCCTCCTTGTTTGTTTGTCTCTCTCTCTCCTTCCTTCTCACTGTCCCCTCCTCGCTCTCTCTTCCCCACACAGAGCTAAATAGAGAGGCAGAAGCTCCTCCCCTTCTTCATTCTGGCCAATGGGAGCAGAGGAGCTGGAAGACCCCACCCCCTGCCCCACCCTCACAGGCTCCTCCTGCAGTTAATATGGAACAAGACAGGAGGGACTGTGGGACCCTGGAGCCCCAGCCACACTGGTGGCCATTTTGTGTGCTGTTTGTGACTATGGAGAATGTTCTCGAACCTTCTCTGAGTCCTCAGTTGAACATGCATAAACACACACAGATACACACACACAGAGAGAGAGACATAGACACACATATACACACATTATACACACACACACACACACACACACAGACATATATACACATACATATACTGTATATATACATACCTGTCACAACAAACTACAATTCACAGGATTCCCTGGTTTGTCAAGGGAATTGCCTTCACGCTTCCAGATCACAGCCCCAGAGAAAGAGTCTCTACAGTATATCAGCATTGCCAATCTAAGTCCACTTTTTCAGCTGCATTTGAATTTAATAATGATAATAATAATGGTGATGATGATGATGATGATGATGATAGATAGATAGATAGATAGATAGATAGATAGATCGATCGTGTAGCACATTTGAGACTCACTAAAAGAAAAGTTGGCAGCATGAGCTTTCCTAGACTTAAGCGTACTTCCTTAGATGTATGGGAATTGTAGTTTTTTGTCGCACCAGAGCTCTTTCTCACAAAACTACAATTCCCAGGGTTCCCTAGCACTGAGCCATGGCAGCTAAAGTGGTCTTGAACTGGATTATTTCTGCAGTGTGTCTTGGAACCAACTCAGGCTGCATCTTCACTCCAGAGACAATCCAGT
>NW_024818350.1:0-2017 GCF_019175285.1 Sceloporus undulatus | reverse complement strand
AATTGGATACTTAGCTTGAGATGGTCTCATTAAATAGATTTCCCTTGTCAGGTAGCACAGGGAGAATATTTTAAGTCAGTGTAAACCTAGTTGGCACCCTATTGTGCTGGAGGGTTTGTCTCTGGAACTGCTTTACAGGGTAAGTGACCAGGGTGTGTGGGAAAGAGACAGCCATTGGGGCTTATCTGGGGTTTACTTTCTGTTATAAAGTCATGGGACTTGGGAGAGAGATTTTAAAAATTGTTTTTGTTGTTTTTCCAAAGATGACTTGCCAAGGCAGAAAGCAATCCCCTTTGGATTGCCCTCAGGGTCTGGTGTATCACCCAAGGGATAAAGGTAGGGAGGTGTGATAGATTGAAATCTGGGCTTCAGCTTGACCCAAATCAGGTTGTTCCCCCCTTGTTTATCAGTTTGCTTACTCCCAGGCATCCAACAGTTAAATAAGTTTTTTAGGTCAATAAAATTGCCGTTGTTCAATCCACTTATCAATATCTAATCTAATTATATCATGGTTGGTCAACAATAGCTCTGTTTTAGGTAAGCATTAGTATGTTTTACACAATCCTAATTTTAATGTAAGCAATCATATGAAATATGAGGATTTTTTTTTAACAAAAGGTGAATTATTGTTTCTATTCCTTTTTTCTTTTTGTTTTTGTTGTTTTTCCAACCCTGTCAGTAATATTATGTAACAAGAAATTACAGTATATACTTGACATTAAGCTGACCTCATGTTTAAGTCGAGAGCAGGCTTTGGTGCCAAAATTATGGATTTTGTATGACCCGTGAAAAGGTAAAAATTAGGGGCATATAGGAAAGGATGTAAAAGATGAAGCAAAGGAAAATGATACCAAAGTACTTACACAATTCTGGCAGGCATAACTATTTGTGCTCACCCTATGGATGGATGAGAGAGTAGAGAGGGTTGGTGCTTCTTGAAGGTGCTCCTAGGATGGACAAAGCACTTGCCTTTTCCATCTCCACTCAGAGAAAGAAGGTGACAAGTATAAGACTTACATTTATCCATGGATAAGTTGACCCATGTTTTCTGGGTTAATTTTTTGACCAAAATTTCTAGACTTATACAATATATACAGTATATAGAATTACACTGTTATCTACGTTTTATTAAGATTAACATTTCTGAACCTGGTACAAGAACAAAACGACTATAGATATCTCTAAGTTCATAATCTCCCCCATCCAGGAGGAAAAGACATTGCTCAACCTATATGCCATGTTTATGCATACATTGGATTCCCTAAATCCATCATAACCTGCTGTAACAAAAGTATGGTTAATACGGCAAAAATATCAGTAGTGTAGATGAACAAAATGCTCTAATTTATCAACTACTACAGAGGATAGATCAAAAAGGGAGATGGGCTTGCACAATACTAGGGATGTAATTCCTCACTAGTATCATTCTTGAAGGAGGCAAGGAGAAACTTTAACTATTTTCTTCCCCCTGTAAGAAAGTCACAGGATTTTTGAATGCAATTCACAATTCAGGACTCATTTGAACAAAATTCCCATGTGGTTATGTTGTGCAGAAAAGAGAATTTTTCTGAAAACATTTCAACAGGGAAAGATTTATTCCTGTGCAGAAAGTGTTGCTTTCTCAGCAAAACAACCACATGTGAAAATTCCCATCAGTCCAGGACTCTTTTTGGAATCAACCGTCAAAAGTCAAAAAGTATGTTTTTGACATTTTAAAAATTACTTTCTAATATTTTTTCCATTCCAACACAACAATAATGATATCGACTTCTTTCTAATTCTAGATTGTTGTTTTTGTTTTTTAATTGGTCGTGTCACAGAAACCAGTTTGCCCTCGCCCAAAGAAAAGCAATTGGAGTACATCATAATTTTTAAAAAGTTTAACATTTTAATATTCTCTCAATTGCTGAAACTTACTTCTGTATTCATATATTTCTCAATAAGACCATAGAAATGCCTATTGTATGGTCAGGGCTAAAGACTTTTCAGGTCAAATGTTGTTCAGTAATAAGCAAAA
>NW_024818349.1:0-2017 GCF_019175285.1 Sceloporus undulatus | reverse complement strand
TGGGCACAATATTCCAGGTGGGGCCTGACCAGAGCAGAATAGAGTGAGACTATTACTTCCCTTGATCTAGACACTATACTTCTATTGATGCAGCCTAAAACCGCATTGTCCTTGTTAGCTGCTGCATCACACTGTTGACTCATGTTCAACTTGTGGTCTACTTGGAGTCCTAGATCCCTTTCACATGTAGTCTCGTTCAGCCAGGTGTCCCCCATCCTATATCTGTTAATTTCATTTTTTCGCCCTAAGTGCAGTACCTTACATTTCTCTGTGTTGAAATTCATTTTGTTAGCTTTGGCCCAGCTTTCTAATCTATTAAGGTCATTCTGAAGGCATGCATAGGTCAAGGAAGCTGTGCTATGGAGGCCAGCATGCAGATGATAGAGGCTGGGACCCCCAATTTTCCCTGTGGGATAAAGTTCTATATTGAAACTTTCCATTATCAATTCATTCTTGATCCAAGGCCAAATTATCCTACAGTGATTATAAATAATAAATAAATACTTTTTTTATTTCTATCTCACTTTTTGCCAGGCAATCAAAGCGGCGTACAACAGGTTAAAATACATCCATATATACATAATACCCCCCACTCCCTTTAAAACAAGATTAAACAATGTAAGATTAAAAACTACATATTAAAACTGGCTAAGCTAAATAAAAATCATCATGGGCAGAGTTCACTTGAGGGGGAGTCTTATTTGTGGCTGAGCCTTTTATTCTGGGAAGGCTTGCTGGAAGAGATCCATCTTAATGGCCTTTTTAAAGCTCTCTAGATTGGTAATTTGACGGATCTCGTCCGGCAGGCCATTCCATAAGTTGGGAGCGGCTGCAGAGAATGTCCTCTGGGAGGTCGCCATCAACCTGGTCTTTAAGGGCTGTAATAAATTCCTCCCAGAGGACCTGAGTGTACAGGGCGGATTATATGGAAGCAGGCGATCCCTTAGAGAGGTTGGGCCCAAGCGATGTAGGGCTTTAAAGGTGATAACCAACACCTTGTACTATGCCCGGAAACTGATAGGCAGCCAGTGGAGTGACTTCAATATTGGTGTTATATGGTCACTCCTTGCTATTCCTGTGACCAACCTGGCTGCCATATTCTGTACCAACTGGAGTTTCCAGACTAGGCACAAGGGTAGCCCCATGTAGAGCGGTTCTGAAGTTCTGCTCTATTTCTTACATTTGCATTACAGTTAGCTATGATTATTAACAAGTCCTTTTTTGGCATACAATTGATTTCCTCCTGGATTGCAGAGCTGAATCTTTCAGTTTCTTCCTCTTCTGTATCTGTTGCACAAATTTTGATTATGATTATCTTGATTGGGCTTTCTCTGAAGTTTTATTGCTATTATTTGGTCGGACTTTACATTATAATCCTTGGCTGCTTTTGCTACATCTCTCCTCACTATTAATGCCACCTCACTTCTTCTTAGATTTTTCTTGTCTGAGTAAAAGACTGTGTAGTATCGGACTCAAAAATGTCCCATTCCTGTCCACATTAGCTCAGTCATGCTAATCTATAACTATTGGTTGGCTTTAACAAGCAGTTAAAAAAACCCAGAACTTGGAAACGTTATGTTTTAGACTATACCTGGAAAGTACAAATTGCAGGGAAGCAGATTCAGTGGAATTTTCCAAACAGTGAGAGATGTTCAGCAGTGTAAGGGACTCTCTCTAAATTTGGTGGGTTCCATTTTAAAGGTAAAGGTTTCCCCTTTCATATGATTGTCTAGTCCAGTGATGGCGAACCTTTTTAGGTTTGCGTGCCAGGGGGTGGGGCTTCTGCCTCCTGGGATGGGGCTGCATGCTGGGGCAGGGCTTCTGGCCCAGGGGTGTGGCTTCCTCCCTCCATGGGTGGAGCTTCCACCCTCTGGGTGGGGCTCTTCCTCTGCCTTTTTCCTGGCCCCCAGCTGTCTCTCACAGACAGCTGGAGGTCAGCAAAGGCCCGTGAGGGGGAGGAGCCATGGGCAGGGCCCCAGTCCTCCTCTTCCCGGACCATTCTTCGCCCCAAAGGGCT
>NW_024818348.1:0-2017 GCF_019175285.1 Sceloporus undulatus | reverse complement strand
TGAGGAGAATACAGAGGTACTTCAGCCTATGGAGCACTGTAGATTAAAATGCCAGGGAAAAAAAGAGACAGAAAATGCTCTCATTTGTTTAACCAGACTAGGAGCTTTGCTTTGGAGATAGTTCAATAATGGCGAATTATATCTTAGCTCAATAATTAGCTGGTTTCACAGCCCTGGGATCATCTCTGTGTATGCCGAGGTTGCAGGCAAGAAGAACTGCAGAGGCAAACTCTCAATTAGTTTTTTTGTGGGTTTTTTGGGCTGTGTGATCATGTTCTAGAAGGGTTTCTGCCTGACATTTCACCAGCATCTGTGGCTGGCATCTTCAGAGCATACTGGAATGGAAGAGAGTGGGTATATATATACTATGTTACCCTGGGTAGAGAGGAGTGATTTCCATGCTAATCTGTACAGTCATCCCTCCATATTTGTGTCTTTGATATTTGCGGATTTGATTATTCACGGATTTCATTAATATGTTCTCTCTAGGACTGTTTAGGTCCTCCAGTGCAACTGTGTGGTCAACTGTGTGGTCCTCTGTGGTCAACTTTAACTAAAAGTTGCACTGAAAGACCATTTGTAGCTACTCCGGTACCATTCTATGGTCAGTGTATGTTGGACATTGACCACAGAGTTGCACTGGAGGACCTAGAGATTCCTAGAGAGGTGTCCTCTCAGGTAAAAGTGTTTTTGTTATTTGCGGTTTTTCCATATTCACGCGGGTCTTCTTTCCCTAACCCTAGCGAATATGGAGGGACAACTGTATATTGTTCTGTTGTTGAGGACAGGGTCTCAGGGTGGGAGGATATGCAAAAGAAGATTAGTGTCTGCTAATTGGTGATCATTGTCTGCTGGGAAAGCCCCTGACCCTGAGTGGTTTCTCATTTGCATTTGCTGAGTGCTGATTTTGCTATTTTGCAGGACTGGTAGCCAAACCTTGTTTACTTTAAGGGTTTCTTCTTTCCTGTTGAAGTTGTCCAAGTATTTGTGGATTTCGATGGCTTCCCTGTGCATTCTGACCTGATAGTTGTTGGCATGGTCCAGGATTTCAATGTTTTCAAACAGCATTTTATGCCCAGGATGGTTTATAATGTGTTCTGCTACTGCTGATTTTTCTGGCTGACCCAGTCTCAATTAATTATATTAATTATATTTTATTTTAATGGGGAAACATCAACACACACACTTCACAGTCACTCACACTAGCACACAAGAACTGAAAAACAAAGGCATTGGTGTGGAACAGAATTAGGCCTTTTAATGGAGATACTGCACTCTGTTTTGATGCTGCTCCTCTTGAAGATATTCAGATGTGGAGGCAATGGGAACTCAGTCATTCCCATGCCGCTTTGAGTTTGGCAAGCGAAAGAGGGGTCTAGCCAAGTGAAAATCAGCAGCACTTCTAACTGCAACCTAAATTAATCCAACGAACAAAGAAAAGGTCTGCTAATTTATAGAGATTTTGTGCCCTGGGGCAAAGTCCAGAGAATCAATGGGGCCAAATAGTCCAAATCTTTGATATGGATATGTGACACTTTGAAATAGAGTCTTCCAAAGATATGACATGGGCATGTGAATGGGTGTATTTCTGCAGCAGCTAACTTACAATACCAGGTAGAAGGAGGTGTTTACGCCAACCGGAGCTATTGTTTCATAGCTCAGCTTTTCCTCATTTCCTTTGACATGTCCAGAACATAAATCTTCTTGGCAACTTCTAAGCTAGCCAACATGACCTGATCGCTTGCACCCCATGGCATCTACATTAGGATCATAGAGGCTGAGTTTATGAAAATTCTGATATCAGATGAGGAGGGGTAGGTTCAAACCTCTCTTAGTGGTAACATCTGCATTAAAAGGAAAATGCTAAGCTATTTAGGCCATCTGGGCTAATTTACAGCTGGCTATAAATTAGCTCAGCCAAAGCCATTCTGTTGCTGCATACAATCAGCCCTAAAACTCTCCTTTTGATCTTAATCTACAGTGCTCCATAGGCTGAAGTACCTCTGTATTCTCCTCA
>NW_024818347.1:0-2017 GCF_019175285.1 Sceloporus undulatus | reverse complement strand
CAACCTTTAATCTTCTCTGCTGGTGCCTTATAAACCTATAAATCCCATGGGACCATGGCCATTACAGTGGTCTCAAACTGCATTATTTCTACAGTGTAGATACTCTCTCTATCAGTGGGGCAGTAAATCCACTCTGAATTTTTCTCCAAAGTTTAAAGCAGTTCCTCAAGATGCTGGACCTATTTGCACCTTGAATAACTCATTTAAAGTTCCGGCCTCACCAACAGAAAAGCCACTGATCACTGCTAACTCTGCTAACTCTGAACAAGAGAGAGTTACTCATAATTTTCTGCCAAATTTAACTCTATGATATATTCAAGATTGTCGTTCTTCTCCTAAACCAGATTACCAAATGGTCGCCAACTTCTCTGTAGTCATCCTGGTGTTCAACAGCAGCATCTAAGATGAGACTGAAGGCTCTGCTTCCCCCCCTCATCCGACTCCATGTCTGAAGCAGAACTACAGTCAAAGCTTAACTTCATACTTCAGTTTTTACCAGTCTGGAATGACACAATTTCTATTTGAAAAGTGGAGTCTTTCACCATTGTGAAACAAAGCAAACTTGCCTGAAAGCTTTCTCCTCAATTTCCCCCCTACACTACACAGTAATGGCACACTGACATGACTTTTAATGTCATGACTTCAGTCTACAGAAAATTCTAAATACCTCACAAAACCACAAATCAAAGAGTTGGCATTTAAATGGCAGAGCCATGGCATTTAAAGTGGCATCAAAGTGCTATAATGTGTAGTGCGAAAAAAACCTTTCTCTCACTTATTGCTTCCATGCTCCCCTACTTTCTCTTCTCTATGTCTCTTAGTTAAATATACTTAACTAAGTAGCTGATAAAGAATACAGGATATTATTTATAGGACATTAGGAAAGTGCTCATATATGTATATTTAACTAAGGACCCGAACAGATAGGCCAAAATAAAGCTGCTTCGGGTCACTTTGGAGGTATGCTGTTTAACTAATGCATGCATCCTAAAAAGCCAGAAGCCATGCCAACGCCACACTCCACTCCTAAGGCTTGGATCACAGCTTTGGCGCAGCTTCTGGCCTCTTAAAATGTGTGTGTCATTTAAACAGCATACCTCCAAAGTGACCCGAAGCAGCTTTATTTTGGCCTGTTGTGTGGACCCTTAGTGTTTGTTGTGTGGTTTGAATTTTTTTCCAACTTTCCAACCTGGCTGCATCTATATTGCAGAATAAATGCAGTTTGATGCCACTTTAACTATCATGGCTCCATTCTCTGGAATCCTGAGAGTTGTAGTTTATTGTGTCACCAGATCTCTCTGACAGAGAAGGCTAAATATATCACAGAGCAACAAATCCCAGAATTCCATTCCATTGAGCCATTGCAGTAAAAGTGGTGTCAAATGGCATTAATTCTGCAGTGTAGATGTAGCCCCTGTCATAGGGTTTTCTTGGCAAGATTTCTTCAGAGGGGGGGTTGTTTTGACTTCCTCTGAGGCTGAGAGAATGTGACTTTTCCAAGGTCAAACTAAAAATTTACTTACTTAAGTTACCACTCCTGGCTCAGTTTCCTAAAACCTGACAGAAATGCCATTCACTCATGCTTTGATTGCTGGCAGAATGAACCTTCTTCTCTCCATGTAGCTGATGCCCAGTAAAGTTATTGGTAGTGGGGAGTTACAATCATGGCAATAGTGTCAAAATCATAACTAAGTAGTGAGCATGAATGCAAAACAGACACCTACCTTTACTCATTTTTAATAGTTTCATAATCATGATTGCTACTTAGTCAAGCTTTCGACACTATTGCCATAATCATAACTCTCATCCTCATTAGGATTTGGAATGCTAGTGAATGGTGTTTCTGTCAGGCTGGGCCAGGAGGTTCCTTAGGCCCGTTACAAATGGGCCGTTTTGTGCGTGTGGAGCGCGCACTAGGGTTAGAAAGGGGCGGTGCTTCCGAACCGCCTAACCCTAGTGCGCACTCCGCACGCACAAAATGGCGGCAGCCATTCCACACAACTGCCGCCATGAGGAC
>NW_024818346.1:0-2017 GCF_019175285.1 Sceloporus undulatus | reverse complement strand
CTTTTGAATTGTGGGGCTCAGAACTGGACACAGGATTATTCCAAGGGAGGCCTGACCAAAGCAGAATAGAGTGGCACTTGATCAAGAAACTATTCTCATATTGATGCAGCCTAGAATGATATTGGCCTTTTTAGCTGCCACATCACACTGTTGGCCCATGTTCAACTTGTGGTCTACTAGGAGTCCTAGATACCTTTCAAGTGTAGTTTAATTGAGATAGAAACATCCTGTAGAATATTTGAATTTGTGGTTTAGTGAGGCACTATTGCTCTCCACTTTATAAGGATACTAAATACCCAATTGTAAACTGCCAATTGTCAGAACCATCTTCTGTGATTCATCCAGAATGGCATTGGAGTTTATTGGAGAATTGTTAGTAGTTTAAATGTTAGTAGTTTTAAGTCGTTGGTAAGTATAATGGGGCCTAGAACGCTTTGGGGGAAGGGAATCAGTTGTGGAGGCTATTAACTGACTGGTTTGTGAGATTTGGTTGGCAGGCATGCCCCAGGGGGAGAGGCGTATGAGAACGGTGGAAGAAGAAGGCAAGAGGTACCTTGGCAGCTGGGTTGGTTAGGGGCTGAAGGGGGAGGAAAGGGAGGAGTGTGGAGATAGTGAATGACAGAGGAGAAAGTTTTTGACTCTTCAGAGACTGCTTAGATGCGTTAATGGATGCTTCTATGGGAATTCTCAATAAAACTTTTGATTCAAGCAAAGGACTTTTTAATTCTGAAATTTAGGATTTTGTGGGAAGGAAGCATGGAGATTAATGCTTTTCTCACCCAAATGGGTACTTAGCATATCACTGAGCAAGTTTCCTACCCTCTTGGTCCCTCTTCCATCCTTTTGAGGCTCTGGAGAGGGTTCTTGGCCATGCAATGGATCAGAGAGGGCTCAACAGTGGTAAAACGGCCTCCACTTCCCCAAAGGGATGCAATGGGATACTGAGGGGCAAAACATTATTCCATATATTTAGGCAATACAATGTGGGGGTCCCCCTCAGATCCACTGGGAGCCAATATGCCCTCCCCATGTGACAGTAGTCCATCCCTGTCTTAGAGATGTCTTTAGGCTGTTTTAAGGCTGCTCTCTGGTGCTCGATCCTCACCAAAATTTGAGTCCAGTTCCCCGCCCCATTGCTCTGCCTTTTCAAATGAATCATTTGTTTATTGATTATCCATCCATTCTCAACAAATGGGCTTCAAAGTGTCCTTTTTATGCATCACACTCTGTGGGTGTGTGTCTGTTTTAGAGAGAAGGAGGGAATGTAACAAACAGAAAGGCAGAGATCAGATGATGAAGATGAAATGCTGAAGCAGTGCAGATGGGCCAGAGGGAAGGTTGGAGAGCGGAGGGAGAAAGGGAAGGGGATCAGGCCTCTGGGAGCCAGGAGACTCATTTGTTGAGAATGGATGGATAAGGGGAAGGCAGGAGCAAAGCCAGAATTTCCTAGCTCTGTGCGGAGAGGAAGGGACCTCTGGGAAGGGCAAGGAGAGGGGCCTTGGGGATTGGGAGGCAGCCACAAACCTGACAGATTTTAAGGACTGAACTGGTGAGAACTGGCTCAGACTCTTGTTTTCAGACATATTTAGGGATTCCATTTAGCAATTATGAGCAATGTCTATGAAGAGAGGAAATGGCAAAACATAAATTCCTTTTTCTCTAATGTTTCTTTTCCAAACTGAGCTTGCTTAGCTCCATGGTTGATTCCAGAGGCTTTTTGTCACTCGAAATGCTGGAGTCTGGGGAGGACACTCACAAGTGCTATGATAGTGATGGTGAACCTATGCCACGCATGCCAGACGTGGCACTTTGTCCAGCCTCCTTCCTCCCCACTTATCCTTCCTGCCCTCCAAGTACCCCAAATGGGGCACTTCGAGGGCAGGGAAAGGTCTGTGGGGAGGGAGGCAGGGGGCTGCTCAATCCCCTTCCTCCCCACTTATCCTTCCTGCCTTCCCAAACAGGGCACTTGGAGGGCAGGGAAAGCTCTGTGGGGAGGATGCAGGGGGCTGCCCAGCCC
>NW_024818345.1:0-2017 GCF_019175285.1 Sceloporus undulatus | reverse complement strand
AGATCAAGGAAGAAAGTGCAAAAGCAGGCTTGTTGCTTAACATAAAGTGAGAGCGGCCCCATAAAGCCGGCTCCCGGCCTCCCCCTGAAGACGCCTCCCGCCCTCCATCACCTGGGCAGCGGCTTGGAGGACTCTTCCCTCGCCAGAGCGGCGTTTTTCGTTGGGGGAGGGGCTGGTGAGAGCGGCCCCATAAAGCCGGCTCCCGGCCTCCCCCAGAAGATGCCTCCCGCCCTCCATCACCTGGGCAGCGGCTTGGAGGACTTTTTTCCTGCCGGAGGACTCTTTTGCCACCAGAGCCACTGGATTGTACCAGGAGTTGTTGTGGCTAAGGATTGTTTTGAGGTGCAGCTTTTATTGGGTTGGGAAGGCAGTGGATTAGCCGCAGAGCAGAGGATGCCTGAGGTGGCTAACCTCTGCTCCCTTAATTGCGGGAGAAGGGAGGGGGAGGGCTATGGATGTGGGGGAGACACGGGCTGGGGGGGGGGGGGATTACAGGGCGACGGGGGGGGCCCCTAGGGGGGTGGGGGGGGGCGGGGGGAGGTATGGCGGTGGGAGAAGGGACTTGCGTTCCAGGGGAAGAAGAGATAGATGCATCATATCTATCTCCCCTTCCTGTCCCCCTCCCAACCAAAGGGACCTGAGGGTCACTCCAGCCGTGCCACAAACCCTGTCGCTGCTCCTGTGCAATGCCAGGTCTATTAACAACAAGATCCACATCCTCCACGATCTGGTGGAGGACAGTAAATGTGACCTGGCATGCATTACCGAGACCTGGCTTGGGCCTGAAGGAGATGCTGTGTGGGCTCAGGCCCTGCCTGCTGGGTTCTCGGTGAAGGACCAGCGCAGGTTAGGTGGGCGGGGGGGGGGGGGTGTAGCCTTGATACATAGAAACACCGTGTCCCTCACCAGGAACCACATCCGACAGACCTCCTATATCGAGTGTATTTACCTGACCCTAAAGGCTAGGGACAGTCTAGGGATTCTGTTAGTGTATCGGCCACCCCATGCATTAGCGGACTCCCTTAACGAGCTGACACAGCTGGTCGCGGAGCTGATGTTGGAGACGCCCAGGCTTCTTGTCCTGGGTGACTTCAACATCTCCCTCACGGCCAGCTATGTTCCATCCGGTGCGGCTCGGGAATTCATGGATACCATGGCGGCCATGGGCCTGTCCCAGCTGATACAGGGTCCTACGCATTGCACGGGTAATACTCTCGATTTGGTCTTCTGCTCGGATGCGGAAAATCCGTGGGCGGAAATAGCAAATATTTCCCCCCTGTCATGGACGGATCATTTCCTGGTAGAGATGAATATCAAGGTCTCTACCCAGATCCCCCCCGGGGGTGGTGGACCTATTCGGATGGTCCACCCTCGAAGGCTGATGGAACCTGAGAGGTTCCAAGAAGCCCTAGAGACGTTCAGGGTTGGAAGTGACGGCGATTCTGTTGATGCCCTCACCGGTATTTGGAATACCGGTCTTTCAAGGGCTATACACAGCATCGCTCCCAAGCGCCCTCTCAGGCCCGCTTCCAAATGTAAGCCCTGGTACACGGAAGATCTCCGGGCAAGGAAGCGGGAACTGCGACGGCTAGAGTACCGTTGGCGGAAACACCTTTGCTTAGACGACAAGGCTCTCCTAGACCAACTGTTAGAGGACTACGGAGAGGCAATACGAGCAGCAAAGAATTCGTTCTATGGTGCTCGTATTGCGTCCGCGGAGTCGCGTCCGGCAGAGCTGTTCAGGGTGGTCAGGGAGCTAACTCAGCTCCCTCCCACCCTGAACCAGATCCTTGAAACTTCTAAGGCCTGCTGTGACCGATTTAACGACTTTTTTGCGGATAAAACCTCTCGGATAAGCGAAGGTCTTAATGCCGACATTCAAGCAGAACCTAGAGTAGAGGTGTCCAGAGCCTCCGCTGACTCTATTAGACTGGATCGGTTTGAGTTGGTGAGTACCGATGATGTGGACAAGATCCTCGGAAGTGTTCGGAAGACAACCTGCTCTCTCGATCCCTGT
>NW_024818344.1:919-2017 GCF_019175285.1 Sceloporus undulatus | reverse complement strand
CTCAGAATTAGGATATGGAAAAAGAGAAGAGGAATGGGAGAAAGAATGGAACTAAAATCTGAAGCTCATTGAGGTCTGAATTAACTGGAATTGAATCTACAAAGTCTGTTCTTCAAAAATTGGTTTAAATGTGTATTTTTATTTCCTGATTAATTATAGGTCAGTAGAAGAAAGTTTGAGTCTCCTGCTTAAAGTAAAGCACTATAAAGAAGGAATCGAATACTGCAAAGTTATGCATACGGTATTTTGACAATAGATAAGAACATAAATGGAAACTGATATTATCAATAAGCAATTGGGATATATTGTGTTCATACGTTTTCGAGTTGTGCATAAAATGTGCATTTAAAAGCAGGGTTCAGTTATAATATTATGAAAGTGAGCTCTTTGAAAGGCCAAGAAGACAGAAAGCAGAAAGTGGGTCCAAGAAAACGGAAAGATTTGTGACAGTGATGTTATGGATACTGGATTTGTATTGTTTTATTCTATTTTTATGACTCAGAAAATAATAAAGATTATATAAATGTCAAGTTTGTAATGAAGATTACTATGTATTGTGGGAAGAAATGGTAATATCTGGGGGAATATGTACAAAGGATTTACATTGAAAAGGGGAGGGAATAATTCCAGTTCAAAATAAAATTGGTATAGGTCAAGTATGAAGATAAATAGAGAATTATGGACTCTCATCCATAGGTTGCCATGAGTCTAAATCGACTTGAGAACAAGAAAAGATGTAAAGACTAATTAGCCAGAGATAAAAGAGGATTATTTAAAGAAAGGAGCTAGCTGTCGCTTTAGGTTTGGAAGTTTATTCTAATGTATTTTGCATTTAGAATTATATGTCTATATGGCATTCCTATGTATTTATGGTAATTTAAAGGTTGTTCATTTGTTTGTTATAAGTTATATGTATTTTTTAAAATTCATCTTTATTTAAGTTTCCAAATACATAAAAACCTCCCCCCGAACTGGTATTTAGCACAAATGGCAGACAGGTAGCATTTGATGGATGTGAGGGACAGTCCTCCATCCAGAAGTGCCATCAAAAACTCCAGCACCACTGGAGTGGACACCTGTGCAGGAGTTTTTGATGGC
>NW_024818344.1:0-819 GCF_019175285.1 Sceloporus undulatus | reverse complement strand
CAAGAAAAGATGTAAAGACTAATTAGCCAGAGATAAAAGAGGATTATTTAAAGAAAGGAGCTAGCTGTCGCTTTAGGTTTGGAAGTTTATTCTAATGTATTTTGCATTTAGAATTATATGTCTATATGGCATTCCTATGTATTTATGGTAATTTAAAGGTTGTTCATTTGTTTGTTATAAGTTATATGTATTTTTTTTAAAATTAATCTTTATTTAAGTTTCCAAATATATAAAACATGACCAATACATAATCCAAATAAAAATTGCTTGTAAAAGCAAATCTGAGTCTTGACTGTCATTTGGGACCCTCTTAAGTCTTGCTTTTCCGTCTTCTGAATCTGAGCCCATTTGAATGTCCTTTGCCTTGAAACCTCCCTCCGAAATATGAAGTCTAGCTGTGAATTATCCTTTTACAATTTAAGTAAAAAAAGAAAGAAACTGCAAATTGTTTCATTCAATTTTACATTGAAAATTTGTCTACTTCTCTTACTATTTTGTAAGGTTAACAACAACTGAAGATATATATATTTATACAGATGTTCACATCAATTTCATTGTATCGATCCCTCTCTCTCTATTGTTTTTAATATACACAGTGAGTCATCCGATCATCCTCTGTTGACCTGGGATTTATATAAGAAAGCAAAAAGAAACAGAATATGCTTATATTCAATTTATAACAAGCATAGCATAATATTCTTAAAGATCCTTAAATTTCATTCTCCCAAATCCACTGAGAAGAGTAAAAAGAGAGGACTTTGATTAGTCCTCCACCAGCGACAAGTTTAATTCCCATTCTTTTCCCCACTTTATCAAAAC
>NW_024818343.1:0-2017 GCF_019175285.1 Sceloporus undulatus | reverse complement strand
CCCCCCCCCACACACACACATATCTTAGGCTATTCAAGACCTGCTCTAACATCTGCTCACCTTCCTTCTATTCTAAAGTGAAACTAGGAGCCGAAACAGATGGCTGTAAAGGGGCAGACTAACACCACCCCCTTGATCAACAAGTTGGGGGCACAGCAATCACACACCACGCTTCCAACCCAGCATTTTCCCAGCACAAAAAGAAGTGGCAGAAAGCTGTGCCTTTTTGCACTGGGAAAAGGGCACCTTTGCTGTGGTGGCAGCTTTTTGGCGTTTCTATAGTGCAGCCCATGTAAACACCATGGTGCACAAATGCCGATGACGTCCACTGTGTGGTCAGTGGGGCAGCATGACCCGGGCTTGGGGGTGTGTGTCATGCATACACCACGCTCACATGCCACCCTGAAGTTGGCGTTTTTTTGCCAGTCTGGTTTGGCCCTAGGTCTTGTTGATATCACTTATTCCTCATTCTCTACACCTGAGCTGTCCTCCTTAGAGGGAAAGCACTCATGTTTCTATCTGAGGTGTTCTGGGCAACCCTGGGTACCAACATTCCCACTTTAGAGGAAGATAGAGAGTCCTATCTTCTTTCCTACCATAATGCATCTCCTAGAATAAATAGCAGTAAAGAGTCTGTGAGTGGCAGCTTTCCAGAGTACAATAGTCCCATACTTATGTGACAGGTATGGTGCAGAGCACTGTCAAAAAATTGAAATGTGAAACCCATATCACTGTATATTATACCACTATATAAGCATACATATAAGCATGAATACCTGTATTATAAGCAAATGGCAACACTACAAATGGCTTCTACAGTGTACAGTATACAGACTGAACAAAAAGATGATGCCAAGTTGGGGCGGGAAAAAGCAACATATTTTTACAAAAGCATTGTACAAAGCACTCTCCTTTTTGTTTAGTCTGTATTCTGTATACTGGCAAAGTCCTTCAGAGTGTCCAAGTGGATCTTCACTGGTCAGAATATTCCTAGCTACCCCCCAGGATTCTGGCCCCAAATATTTCCCCTTGTGTGCTCTCCTTTGCTGCAGGTGTTCAGCTCTCATAGTGAATGATCTCTTCTTACATGGTTCCCTGTTTGTCCCCTGGCACTAGTGTTGAGGTCAGCACAAGGTGCCTAGCCATGCCATCAATGCTGGGCACTTTCTTCTGACATCTAAGTGACTCACAGCTGTACTAATGGCATTGCAACTCACCCAACAGTGCCACAGTTGATGGCAGCCACTGCTGCCACTAAAAATGAGCTGAAAACCTACAGCAAAAGGTGAATTATTTAAATGCAGGTCAGGGGGAGGAATCTCCCAATCAGATGTGGGTGTCATGAAGATAGTCCAGGCCTGATTCAGGTGTAAAGAGGATGCCATTAGTAATTTGGGGTAATTTGCCCATGTAGACAAGGCCTCAGTGTGCATAAATCCTGCCCCTCAAAACAAACAAACAAACAAACAAACAAAAAACAACAAAAAGCTCCAATTGATATGGTCATCTTAGGATCTCCATATGTAGGATCAAACCAGAACTTGCTCCTTGTTCTTCACCACTAAGCTTTGTGTCTTCCCCCAATCATAGCACCAAAATAGAAAGGTTGCCTGTGTCACATGCACTTCATTAATGTCTCAGATATGTAAAGGATCATACGTTCATGCAGCGCTTCGATTTCCCCATCACCACTATCCCATTGTCAGGTTGACTGAATTTGTGAATTCTGAGACATGTTCCTCATTGATTCTTCCCTTTAAGGAGACATTGTATCCTACTTCAGTTACTAACATAACATTTAGGCCATGGGTATACAGAAAATGTCAAGCAGCTGTGTTGCTGGGTGCCTTCAGACTGACTCCTACATATGGAGATCCTAAGATGACTGTATCACAGGTTGTTCTTTGCAGGATTTATGCAGAGGGAATTTGCCACTGCCTTCCTCTGAACTAAGGAAAAAACACCTGGGTAAAATGTCTTTTCATGCCATTTAGTGTTCATTTTATTTATTTATTTA
>NW_024818342.1:0-2017 GCF_019175285.1 Sceloporus undulatus | reverse complement strand
CCCTCCAAGACGTTGCTGCCATTGGGCTTTGGATGCATTTGTGGACCTTGTTCTAATGCTTTCCTTTGCAGGGATTTCCCATCAATAATTGTGTAGGACTTGAAATGTTGTGTTTTTGGTAAAATGCTCTTTGGCAATGATGGGAGGGGGGCACTGAAGCCTTTAATGTCTTGGTCCACATGCCAGCAAGTCCCCTTTGCATTTGATCCCTTATTTACTTTGCATTTGATCCCTGTGTGTCCTTCTTTACTGCATTGCTTTTGTGTTGTTGTGTGTTGGGGTTCCCCCCCTTTCCTGGTTTTGGAAAAGCTGACCCTCTGAACAAGGTCTTCTCTCCAGCATCATCCAGAGAAGGTCTTTGGGGTTACTGGGAGGGACTGGGGAGCACTGGGATCTGGAGGCTGCTTTTCCCAGATCCAGAGGATGAGGCAGTGTCTCAGATGCAAGAGGTTCAGGATTCAAGGGACCCAAGAACAGGTGAACCCTCTATTCTCTCTTTCCACACCAGGAATAACAAGGGAATGTTGTGTGTCTTTGTGTATGGTGGGCTTCTCTCCTTTTCAGGCATTCTAGAAGCTCCTATGAAGAATCAACACAACTGTTTCCAGAAATTGCAGCTGGATGATCAGGTGAGCCCTCTTTTCTGTTGTTCAATAGCAATAAATACCAAAAACAGTGTTTTAGAGAGAGATCGCTCACAAGACAAAACTCCATGATGTATTTTAAAGGCAGTAAGGATGCTAGGAAGGAGGTTTCTGCAATGTCTCACAACTGTTTTCAGCTTGCAAAAAGTGAATATGCTGAAACAGTTGAGGTATTACAGAGCAAATGTTCTCATTCTGTCAGGTTTTCCGGAGAAAATGAAAAAAAAAATGTGATTTGTGCGTATTTCTGTGAAGCCAATATTTTTCCAAATTTATTTATTTATTTATTTATTTATGGTATTTATACCCCACCCTTCAGCCCTAAATGCTATCAGAACGGCTTACAATTATTATTTTTAAATTTTAAATTAAATTAATTTTTAAATTTGAGTTCAATTCTGTGACTCCTCCCTCCCAGAATGAATCAATGGGATTTGTATCAAGTGCTTTGGTTTACCAATGTCTGTTGATTTCTGCTATAGGTAGTATTATCTACTACAGTTCGGATTAACAAGTGCTTTAAGATTTTAATTTCAAAAGGAAGGAGGGAAGAAAGGTAAATGTATGACAGAAAATACAGTCCAGGCAGATCTGGGAACGGATTCAGATGGCACATAAGTGTAAGATGTGCAAATGCATTCCTGGCAGCTGCTGAGTCATGGGCATTCAGGCTCAGAGAAGAGGCCATGCAGATCTGACGTCTCAAGGAATGGACGCAGATGGCAAATAAGTGTAAGATGTGAAAATGCATTCCTGGCAACTGCTGAGTTATGCGCATCCAGACTCAGAGAGGAGTCCAGGCAGATCAAACGTCTGAAGGAACGGACGCTGATGGTACATAGGTTTATGATGTGCAAATGCACTCCTGGCCACTGCTGAGTCATGGGCATTCAGGTTCAGAGAGGAGTCCAGGCAGATCTGACGTCTTAAGGAATGGACACAGATGGCACCAAAGTGTAAGATGTGCAAATGCATTCCTGGCAACTGCAGAGTCATGGGCATGCAGGCTCAGATAGGAGTCCAGGCAGATCTCACGTCTGAAGGAACGGACGCTGATGTCATATAGGTTTCTGATGTGCAAATGCACTCCTGGCCACTGCTGAGACCTGTGCAACCAGGCTCAGAGTTGAGTCCAGGCATATCTCAGAGGTTTCAGAGGGTGCTGCTCGGGGACTGTAGCTCCAGTAAGAGGTACCTCACTTGTGGGGTTCCTCAGGGGGCTATTTTGTCCCCGATGTTATTTAACATCTATATGAAGCCGCTGGGTGAGATAATACGGAGTCATGGTGCTAGGTGTTATCAGTACGCTGATGACACCCAAATCTATTTCTCCGTATCTCGTTCATCGGCCTCGAATTCCGATGGCATCTCTT
>NW_024818341.1:0-2017 GCF_019175285.1 Sceloporus undulatus | reverse complement strand
ACTATTTGGAAAGCTACCTAGCTCCTTTGCAGAGTCCACCCACGACCGCCCATTTGTCCCTTGGTCCAAGTCACTTTCTTCCTCTGCACTGGCAAGCTCTTCAAGTACTCCAGCCACTCCGATGTCACGCCTAGAGGCAGAACACTTTGTGAATCCCCTCGCAGACAAAGGGAGGACCAGAAATAGTTCAGTAAGAGCAAGAATTCATTATTTTTGTCATGCAAGTACAAATCCTGGGATATTCATGAAGATTCTAGAATGTAATCATACACCAGTTTTTCTCTTTACTTTCTTTTATAAATCAGTAAGCTCTTTAGCCACTATGAAGACAGAACTGAGCACATGTAAGCAACAGGCTCAGAAAGCATAGTGTGGCTGAAGTCCCATAGTTGATATAAGTCAAGCGGTTGGGGCAGATACAACCTATCTATTTGCCTAGTTACACGACTGACTTTGTTTAACATTATGTAAAGGTGGACTTAGGGATGTAGTGGCTTAGTGGTTAAGACACTAATTCTGATTATCAGAAGCTCAGAAGGTTGGCAGTTCGAGGACTGAATGCTGCATGATGGAGTGAGCTCCTATCACTAATCGCAGCTTCTGCCAACCTAGCAGTTAGAAAACATGCAAATGCAAGTAGATAGATAGGTACAATTTGGGTGCGAAGGTAAGAGTGTTCGGTGCAGCTATGCTGGCCGCATGACCACCAGAGTAGTCCTCAAACAATGCTGGCTCTTGGCTTAGTAACAGAGATGAGCACTGCCCCCTACACTTGGTTACGACTAGACATTCATGTTAAGGGACAACTTTTACCTTTTTAAAGGTAAACTAAATGCAATTTACCTCTGTCTATTGTCTGTCACTTTTTTTTTTGTCCCAGAGAGATTTTCTCATCAACCAAGGTTCTATCTGCACTGCAGAAATCATGCAGTTTGACATGGCTTTAACTGCCACAGCTCATTGCTATGGAATCCTGGGATTTGTAGTTTTTGTGGCAGCAGAGCTCTCTGACAAAAAGGCTAAATATCTCACAAAATTAAAACCCCAGAACTCCATTGCATTCTGCCATGGCAATTAAAACAGTGTCAAACTGCATTAATTCTGCAGTGCAAATATTGCCCAAGCTCCAGTACTATATACTTGGCTGAGAGACAAGGACTTGGGAATAGGGGATTGTCTTCTGTTGGGATGCGAGTAAGAGAACAAGGAACATTTTGCACCCTCCACCTGTTTGTACCATATGTTATTTACAATAGACTCTCCGTGCACCCCTTTTTCTAGACTGTCTCATCTAGACTGGCCGATACTTACCAGGCATTAATGCACCTCTTCCAGAGTGACTCACGATGATGAATAAAGGCAGGCTTGGTGCTATGTTCCATTCGGCTGTGAGCCTTTAGTGTTTCTTTGGGAATGGTCAGGGTTGGTAGGTCCTCTACCTGTAAAGTCAACCAGACAATCAAGAATCAGTGCATAGCCATAATTTAATACACCAAAAGAACTGTGAGATAGAGAACCAAAGCAACACTCACTGTGTACACCCCGGGGTTCTCAAGCTACCTGATGTAGATGGCCAGCATTTTCCCCTTAAACTACTGTACCCACCCAAGAGTTTTTAAAAGTATATCAACACAAACAGTGTGGCAGCAAGGAATCATTTATGAATGGAAACACCCAGAAGAGAAACAATGTAGAACTGTTCTCGGCTAAAATCACTGTAACACAGGAATCCATAATACACAGTAACACTTCCCTCTCACACATCTTGAGTAGGCCCACACTTGTTCACAGCTGCCCAGCTCAGGAAGATTACTCATTAGTAAGAACAAACTCTAGAACAGAATTAGAGAAACAATAACCAGATCCTATTCTTAAAGTAATGGGTGTATATTGCATTCGATTGTGTAACAGAAATTTCAGGAAACTTAGATTTCTAGGATTAGCAGAGCAAAAGGATTAGCAAGAGAACCTAATAATTGAAAATCCATAAGTTTATTTCCATTTGTCGACAAAGGAA
>NW_024818340.1:0-2017 GCF_019175285.1 Sceloporus undulatus | reverse complement strand
CCAAAGCTTATTGTGTATGCAAGATTTAACAATTGAGGAGGAGAGATAACATTCAATATTTATTTTAAAGTATCTGTTTACTAGAATCCCAGGTTATGGGTAGAGGGCAGGGGCAAAATCCCTCAATCAGTTTAAGACTTTAAGACTGATTTACTGAGGCATGGGGAAACATTTCAAGTGGAGATGAAAGCCACATACTGAGCAGAGGTGGTGATAGTGAATGAAGCAAAATTGTAAAGGGACATGCACACATGCAAACAATTTGGCCCCCTAATACAAAAGTGTTAGGGATAAGAAAATAGCCATGTATACATTCATTCATACACGTACATACATACATACATACAAACACCCCTACCTTATTTTCCCATCAGTTACCATGAGCTGGGGAGTTCATGAATCTACACACTCTTGAGCATGGAGCATCACATATCACATCAAGACAGGATTCTATAGATACTGGTGGTGGAGGCAAAGGTAGCAGTGGCAGTGAAGGAGACTATGTACCAGTCAGAGATTGTACAAAATCTTGGATGTACAAAATTTTTTAACTGAGCTGTTTTAATGAGCTTTATCTTTTTAATTGCATTTTATTCTTTTATTATGTGATTTGCTTTAATACTGTAATTGATTCATTCTATTTTAATGCTCATTTTTGGTGTGTTTTAAATTGTATTGTTCTGTTAAATTGTGGGTCACTGGGTGATAAAGCACACTGATCAGAGAATAGACAAATTACATTTAAGATACATATATACCATAAAGCCTGTTGAATATTGTGCATATATGTACAGACATTGTCAAAATGTTCACAACACTTCAAGGGCTGTGGGAAAATATGCATATTAAATAAGAAATATGCAGAGTTTCCTCAGTAGGAGCAGATTACATGCACATTCTCCACGATATATCACGAATATACACACTGAATGCAGGGACGTAGCTAGGATTTTAGGAAGGGGGGGGTCCAGACTAAGTGCCACCATTATAATGGGGCTTGGGTGCGGCAGCACAGCAGCACACACCATTCGTTTTTCTAATGGAAGGAGGGGTCCGGACCCCAAGAACCCCCTCCCCGGCTACGTCCCTGCTGAATGGCTATGCATATTAGCCATTTAACTTACATTACCTCCTAAAATATGGTGGCAATTAGAGGATATGATTTTTCTTTTATCCTATAACTGTTTATGTTTCCTTTGAAAATATTATATTTGAAGGATTCATTGCACTTCATCACACATATTTTTAAGGTAGAACTAGAGTGCAGAAGCACATTGATAGAGAGCTGATATTTAGCATTTTGCAAATCTGCATTTAGAAATGACACCTATTTTGTTTGAGACTCAAAAATAAAGTAGGTGATTTGTAAAGGAAAATAAAATGATGTCCTAGGGCTTTCTATGAAGCAAAATTTTCAAGACCACTGTTAGGACAAAATGTGGAGAAACAAAATGGCTTCCAACTGGCAAGGATGTCAGTTAAGTGTGCATTTTATTAGCCTCTCTGTCTAGCCTTTATATCATGTGTAAAGCAGGCTTAAAGGAAGAAATTGTGAAAATTGGCCAAGAAACATCAAGAATTTCAAATATGCAGATGAAACTAAGGAAGAAAACACAGAACAAGGGTTAGAGCTGAATATTAAGAAAGCAAAAATAATGACTACAGAATATCTACATAATTTTAAAATGTGTGATAAACACTGAAATTGTTAAAGATTTTCTATAACTTTGTTCAGTCATTAAGAGAAATTGCAACTGTAGTCAAGACATCAGATGACTAAGGGGATGTTCCCACTAGGTGAAACCCCGCGTTCTGAATCGAATCCAAGGAGTGGCGTTCCTATTAGGATCCGATTTAAACCTAGAACGGTTCTAGAGCAACCCGCAAACGTCCCCACTACAAATCGAATTGTAGAGCGGGATAAAATTTTGAATCGAGTTTTCCTCATTTAACGCGTGTTAAAAAAACACTAGGGTCCGACCTACGTTTTTCCATTGATTCAAGTTAGGAACCGGAG
>NW_024818339.1:602-2017 GCF_019175285.1 Sceloporus undulatus | reverse complement strand
AGGACTGGAGGTTGCAACCCAATTCTTGGTTTCGGGGCCGCTACCATAAGCACCTCCGTCTTGTCTGGATTCAGTTTCAATCTGTTTTTCCTCATCCAGCCCATTACCGCCTGAAGACATTCATTGAGAGAAGAGATGCCATCGGAATTCGAGGCCGACAAACGAGATACAGAGAAATAGATTTGGGTGTCATCAGCGTACTGATAACACCCAGCACCATGGCTTCATATAGATGTTAAATAACATCGGGGACAAAATAGCCCCCTGAGGAACCCCACAAGTGAGGTACCTCTTACTGGAGCTACAGTCCCCGAGTAGCACCCTTTGAGACCTGCCCGAGAGGAAGGACCTGAACCACTGTAGAGCAGTGCCCCCGATACCTAACCCCCTCAGGCGGTCCAAGAGGATGCCGTGATCTATAGTGTCAAAAGCCGCTGAGAGGTCTAAGAGCACCAACAGGGTCACGCTCCCCTTGTCAATGCTCAGACGCAGATCGTCGGTCAAGGCAACCATGGCAGTCTCAACCCCAAAGCCTGTCCTAAAGCCAGTTTGAAATGGGTCTAGATAATCGGTTTCATCCAAGACAGCTTGGAGCTGAAGGGCAACTGCCCTCACGATCACCTTGCTCAAAAATGGCAGCAATGACACCGGCCTATAATTCTTCATATCCAGGGGGTCTAGGGAAGGTTTTTTCAGGAGTGGCCTAACCGCCGCTTCCTTTAAACAAGATGGAACATGTCCTTCCCTGAAGGATGCACCGATGATATCCGTGAGGAATCTCATCAATGCATCCCCCCCCGGACGGCCAGCCATGATGGGCAAGGGTCGAGAGGGCAAGTTGTCTTCCTCACCTTACCAAGCAGCTTGTCCACGTCATCAGTACTCACAGATTGGAGCTGATCCAGTATAACTACATCGGCGGAGTCACTGGACGCCTTGCCTGTCGACTCTGTTTCAACTGTGGCATCTAAGTCGGCTCTTATCTGAGAGATTTTGTCTGCAAAGTAGTTGTTAAACGCTTCACAGCAGGCCGTCGTCGGGTTAAGTAAGGGATTTGGCGCAGGGGGCACCTGTGTCATTTCCCTCACCACCTTAAACAGCTCTGCTGGACGGGACTCTGCAGACGCAATACGTGCAGAGGAGTAGGCTCTCTTCGCTGCACGTATTGCCTCCCGATAGGAACGAAGAAAGTTCCTATGGCGAGTTTTGTTGGATAAGAGTCGAGTCTTCCGCCACCTGCGCTCTAGCCGTCGTCCAAACCGCTTCATCTTCCTCAGCTCTGGCGTGAACCAGGGCCTCCAATTTGGGGCGGGATGGCAAGGGCGCTTGGGAGCGATCGTGTCGATAGCCCTGGTAAGATCGGTGTTCCAGGTATTGACCAGGGCATCGACAGGATCACCAGCATTCCCAACCAT
>NW_024818339.1:0-502 GCF_019175285.1 Sceloporus undulatus | reverse complement strand
TGCAGACGCAATACGTGCAGAGGAGAAGGCTCTCTTCGCTGCACGTATTGCCTCCCGATAGGAACGAAGAAAGTTCCTATGGTGAGTTCTGTCGGATAAGAGTCGAGTCTTCCGCCACCTGCGCTCTAGCCGTCGTCCAAACCGCTTCATCTTCCTCAGCTCTGGCGTGAACCAGGGCCTCCGATTTGGGGCGGGATGGCAAGGGCGCTTGGGAGCGATCGTGTCGATAGCCCTGGTAAGATCGGTGTTCCAGGTATTGACCAGGGCATCGACAGGATCACCAGCATTCCCAACCATTAAACCCTCTAAGGCTGTCTGGAATCCAATGGGCTCCATCAGCCTTCGAGGGCGGACCATCCAAAGACCTATGCCAAAGACAATTTAGCAAGCCCAGTTTTCTGCAGTGGTGTTACCTGTAATATGGAACACCACTTTCAGTTGCTTGCTAGCAACAGTTCCATGGTCTACATGGGCCTACTCCAGTGAACACACACATCTGGGA
>NW_024818338.1:952-2017 GCF_019175285.1 Sceloporus undulatus | reverse complement strand
ATTTCTTTCAAAATCTTATATATTTTGACAACCTATGGCAGCCCCTTTCACATAGGGTTGCCATAACCCTCCTGGGGGCGTGACAAACCGGATTTTTGGCCACTTGGCACGGTCACGGCACGGTTTGGCTCTTTGGCCCGGGTTAAGCTGGTTGCCGCCGCCGCAAGAACCGCGGCTGTTCTGCAGCCGCCGCCGCCATTGCTGCTGCGGCTGCTGCTGCAGCCTTTTTGCCCTGGCCCTGTGTGCTTTTGCAGGAGCTCCTGCCCTTCAAGCTGGCTGGCCAATGGCTGGACAGCCCTCCCCTGCTGCAGGAGCCTGTGACTGTTAGCAGGAGGTGGGGCTGTTCCAGCTCCACTCTCCCCATTGGCCAGCCAGCCTCAAGAGGAGGACTGTCTCCTCTTTGGTCCCTCGCGTGGGCGAGGGCAGAAAAGAGCCTTGCTGGCAAGGTATCTCTCTTCCTTCCTCTTCCCCTATTTTTTGTTCTCTTTTTCTTCTTTTTCCTCCTCCTCCTCCTCTTTGTTTTCTTCCCCGCCTTCTCTTCTTTCTGTTCCCCTCCTCTTCTTATTTTTCTTCCCCTTTTTTCTTTACTTCCCCTCTTCCTCCTCCTCCTCTTCTTTTTATATTGTTCCCTATTCTTCTTTCTCCTCCTTTTCTTCTTTCTCCTTCCCTTTCCTTTTTCTCCTCCTCTCCCCTTTCTCCTCTGCTGCTGCTTGGGGGACGTTGTCTCCCAGGCTCCAGGGAGGCCTCAGAAGCAGCGTCCTCCAAGCCTTCCCTGGGGTTCGGGGGACGTTGTCTCCCAGGCCCCAGGGAGGCCTTGGACAAGGTTTTAAAATGTAGGACCTTTTTTTTTTAATTTCCTGGCAAGGAAATGAAAAAAAAGGTCCTACATTTTAAAACCACGTCCTACATTTTCCCGGTTTCGAGGCCCTCAGGGATGGCAACCCTACCTGAAGGCCTCAAACTGCTAACTGAGGCAGAGGTGGCCATTTTCTGTTCTGGCAGCCATTTTGTGCTACTTTTGACTGTGGGAAATAATGTTCCGGAACCTTTTCTGAGGCCTCAGTT
>NW_024818338.1:0-852 GCF_019175285.1 Sceloporus undulatus | reverse complement strand
TGGACTCACTCCTGCCACTCATTCCTAGAATGGCTGGGACTCAGAGGAGTTTCCTAGGCATTGTCACCTTCTGCCCTACATGGCCATTGGACTGACCTTTTCCCCATTGCCTTCCCTCCCTCAGCCCTGTGGACCTCCATCTCCTTCGCACTCAGAGCAACCCTTCTCTACGGCTGAGGAGACGGACTCTGACCCGGGGAAGCTCCAGCCATAAAGGACCCCAGAAGAGCCCCCAGGGTCTTTGCACTGAAGGTAGGCCTTTATTCCTGGTGCCGGAAGAGTACCTTTGTTTAAATGTTTCAGTCCAGGATTGTGTGGAAAGGTTGCAGCTGAGAGAGTGAGCCATTGGGAGAATGACGAACCACCAGGCCAGACAAACTGACCCAGCAGAACCCTCTATTCTCCAGGTGGAACCAGGTTACAACTGGCCGTTCACTGACACAGGTCCTCCCATAAAATTGTGGAAGCAATCCCACATGGCCATTCCATGCATAGTGTGAGTGTTGGATGTGAGGTATTGAAGAAACAGCCAGCTGTGTTCATGTAGTGAGAAGCAAAATGAAGACATCTTTCTCTGAAGGTCACTGGGGAAGTGAGGAGATTTCAACAAATGATGCAACCAGTTCACATCTAGCTACGGGGACATAACCAGGGCCCTCTCCAATTTCCCATGCCCTAATCCCCCATCGCTCTAATAAGGCATGGAGTATCTGTTGTGTAGGGGAGCTGCAGTGTATCTATGCTAGGTCCAGGGAGCTTTGTTTGATGCAGAGGGAGGAAGTGGATGCCCACCTCTGCATCAGCCCAAAGCTCCCTGGACCTAGCATAGATACACTGCAGCTCCCCTACACA
>NW_024818337.1:1568-2017 GCF_019175285.1 Sceloporus undulatus | reverse complement strand
CTGCCCATGCCATTGTATTTTCAATTTCTAGGAATAGTTGTGAAAGCTGGACAATGAAGAAACTGATATAAAGAGAAATCAACCCACTTGAAATGAGGTGCTGAAGAAGAGTTCTGCAGATACCATGGACTGCCAAAAAGACAAATAAAGAGGTCCTAGACAAATCAAGTTGAACTCTCCCTAGAAGCCAAGATGACTAAAATGAGACTATCTTAGAAAAGACAATGATGTTTGACAAGGTAGAAGGCAGGAAAAGAGGAAGACCAGATTACAACTCCTCCCTCCCTAACTGTCATCTTTCGGCCTCTGAGGGAGAGAGAAGGCTGGCCCAGTACCATCAGGGGCTAGCCTGAAGAAGGAGGCTCCTCCCTCCCTAACTGTCAACTTTCAGCCTATGAGGGGGAGAGTAGGCTGGCCCAGTTCCATCAGGGCTAGCCTGAAGAAGAAGA
>NW_024818337.1:1347-1468 GCF_019175285.1 Sceloporus undulatus | reverse complement strand
TGTCGTGTCTTTTAGATTGTAAGCCTGTGGGCAGGGAACTGTCTGTTATCCCCTCTATTGTAAACCGCTCGGATTCCCAGTGATTGGGCGGTATATAAATAAAACCTATTATTATTACTAT
>NW_024818337.1:676-1337 GCF_019175285.1 Sceloporus undulatus | reverse complement strand
TATTATTATTATTATTATTATTATTATTATTATTATTATTATTATTATTAGATAGACTCAGGAGCAAAGCAGACAGTCAGGAAGGAGCAGTCTCTGGTTGCTCCAGCCAGAACTGTGGCAACCACACGGACTGCTCCCAAAGCAGGCCGCCACCTGTAATCCCAAGCCGCACTGTCCAGGAGACAGATTAAAATGACGGATTAATTTGGTCCTTTGGGCCAGAGGGTAGTGTCAGAGCAGCTTCCAGCCACTTTGGGGGCATGCATAATGTAAATGCCACACCCTCAAAGTGGCCGGAAGACGCTTCATTTAGTCCACATGTTTTGGGCTTGGGATGAAGCAAGCCACAGCCCTGAGTCTGCAAGATCTGAACAGCACTGTTGATAGCAGGGTGGCTTGAAGGGCCTTCATAGGGTCACCGTAAGTTAGAGACACGACACAAAAGGAGAAGGGAGTGGTGGTGGGGAATGGGATCAGGTCCAGCAGTTCTCCACCTCCGAGGCCTGGACCAAGGCAGATGGACTGGAGGAAGTGCTTGGCTTCTTAATTAATGGTTAAAAGGAGGCTTCCTGGGTCAGAGAGGGGTTAGCCTCTGGGAATGCTTCTCTAAACGTTATAGTCTTTAACTCAGTTTTGAAACTGGGTAGAGAAGTGATGAGGT
>NW_024818337.1:0-576 GCF_019175285.1 Sceloporus undulatus | reverse complement strand
CGGGAGGGGGCAGTGGTAGTCCTACACTGTGACAGGAGACCTTGACTACAAGAGCGAAGGGTGCGAGTAGGAATGTAAGGAGAAAGAAGGTCAGATAAGTAAGGAGGGGCCAATCCATGGAAGGCTTTGAAAGTCAATAATAAAAGCTTGTACCGGATGCGGAAGGGGAAGGGGAGCCAATGAAGGGAGGATAAAAGAGGTGAAACATGGTCAAAGCGGCGAGTGGATGTGACAATACTGGCAGCTGAATACTGGACAGAGATTAAAGGATGGAAGTATGAAAGAGGAAGCCCTGTCAGAAGGAGGTTACAATAATCTAGTCGCGAAACCACTAGGGCATGGACTAGAGTCTTGGCATTAGAGGCTGAGAGGAATGGACGGATCTTGGCAATGTTGTAGAGAAAGAATCTACAGGCCTTGGCAGTGGCCTGGATCTGGGGAATAAATGACAGAGAAGAGTCAAAAATGAAGCTAAGACTGCGGGCTTGATGAACATACATGAGCATTTGTTCACTCACAGTATCCTGATGTAGTTCATATGCACGCTCACATACATCTTTTGATTTTTCCAAATGT
>NW_024818336.1:456-2018 GCF_019175285.1 Sceloporus undulatus | reverse complement strand
TCCTTAGTTCCAAAATTTGTAACTAAGTACACTGTACTGGGGATACTGTATTGTAGCTTGATGTTTATGTGCAATTTTAACAGAAAGAGGGAGGGTTAAGGGGATTAGGGAAATTTTTATTATTGTCTGTATATTTGTTTTATTGGACTGTTGTTACCCGCTTAGATTATGGAAGGGAGAGGCGGGATATAAATAAATATTTTATGTTGTTGTTGTTGTTGGATTCTTGCCTTCCCAGTAGGCTCAGGCAAAACTAATCTACTTCAGCCTTTCCCAGCTTGTGTTTTTTTCCTCATTAATAATTTTTGCCATCTCAATCACACTCTGAAGCTGCTTGGTCATATGCGCCTATTTCCATCTGTAAAATGTCAGAGGGTATTGAACTATAATTCCCAGCTCATTAATGAAACCCACTGGGTGACCTTGGGCAAGTCGCATACTATCAACCTCAGGGGAATGCAATGGCAAACTTCCTCTGAACAAATCCTGCCAAGAAAACCCCAAGATAGAGTCACCCTAAGTGAGAAATTATTTGAAGGCAGACAACAGCAACATAAAACAGTTCCGTTCCAGAGTCATGGCTTTCTGTTATCACTCTTTTACAGTTCCAACTTCTTCTCATTTTGTGATCCATAGATATCATTTCACACACACAATACAAAGGCAAGCGGTATGATAAGAATGATGGGGGGGAAATGCAAGAACAAGATTAACTTTGGTTCTCTCTGTCAATAGTTTCTGCTGATAAAGACAAGGAGGAAAAAATATACCGTAAAGGCCAGTGGAAGAGGAATAATCCTTGTAATGCAATCATGAAACTGTTTTGCTTTGCAGGCAAGGATGTGAATATGTACCATTGACAGATTTTTGTGTTTTCTGATGTTATTATGCCATGTTATATACACCTGCTTCATGGATGGAAATAATATTCCTTATTACTAATTTTTTGCCTGACAAAGGCATTTCCTGACACACAAGAAAACCTGTCCGGGGGGGGGGGGGTAACTCAGGCAGTTGTAAAGCTGCCACAACATTCTTAGTGTTTTGGCAGTACCTGACTATGCAAAAATACCTATGGTGAGTTTTTTGTGGTTTTTTTCAGGCTATGTGGCTATGTTCTAGAAGAGTTACTTCCTGATGTTTCGGCAGCATCTGTGGCTGGCATCTTCAGAGAATGTTTGCCTGGAAAAAAATGGGTATATACTGTATATACTGTGTGACCCTGGGTAATGCAGGAGTGATTTACATGTATATTGTTCTGTGCTGATGGCAGGCCTCAGGCTGGAAGGCTAATGCAAAAGAGGATTAGTGTCTGCTAATTGGTGATCATTATCTGCTGGGAAAGCCCCTGACTCTGAATGGTTTCCCATTTGCATTTGGTGAGTCCTTATTTTGCTATTCCTCAGGACTGGTAGCCAAATTTTGTTCATGTTAAGGGTTTCTTCTTTCTGGTTGAAATTATCCAGATGTTTGTGGATTTCAATGGCTTCCCTGTGCATCCTGACATGGTAGTGTTTGGCATGGTCCAGAACTTCAGTGTTTTCAAACAGTATTTTATGCCA
>NW_024818336.1:0-356 GCF_019175285.1 Sceloporus undulatus | reverse complement strand
GGTTTCTTCTTTGTGGTTGAAATTATCCAGATGTTTGTGGATTTCAATGGCTTCCCTGTGCATCCTGACATGGTAGTGTTTGGCATGGTCCAGAACTTCAGTGTTTTCAAACAGTATTTTATGCCAAGGATGGTTTGTGGCATGTTCTGCTACAGCTGATTTTTCTGGCTGGCCCAGTCTGCAGTCTACCTATGGTTGTCTGTACGAAGAATGTACACAAAGAGGTGTTTCCTGGACAGGGAATATGTTGTACAGAAAACACTTTTCCTTGCACAGGAAATTTATTTTCTGTGCAGGAAAATCACATGAATTTCTGAACAAAAAACTATTTCCCAATATGCAAAGAGTGAACGGGA
>NW_024818335.1:0-2018 GCF_019175285.1 Sceloporus undulatus | reverse complement strand
GGATTCTTAGGATGCATGCATCATTTAAATAGCGTACCTCCAAAGAGACCCGAAGCAGCTTTATTTTGGCAGTCTGTAACAGGCCATTGTCTTGCTTAGATATTTGCTGCATACTACATTCATTGGATTGTTGCCTAGAATCTTTTTTATTAATTTTGACAGCCTGAAATGGCTCCAGGTTTCTGTCTCCTCTAATATCAGGGACTTGGGGGACCTACTGGATGTCAGTCAGTTGGGAACGTGTTTGCAGTGGCTCTACCTAAAGCACCAAGCAAGGTGTAAATGTCCTTGTGCACATTATTAATGGGCTGTTAAGTCCATAAAACGTGTCGCCAGAACACAAGTGCTCCATTTAAGTAATTGAAATGTAATAACGCGACACAGCTGTCAGGCTGTATTTTCGGTTGACCTAAAGGCGAGCATATGAGGTGATCCCTTTTCCTCTTTCGTCTGTGGCCTCTGAGTTATGGAAGGCAACAAAACCAAACTGAAGTCAACCAGAGACAAAGAGGGAAATTCGTAAGAGGAGACTGAAATAAGGGCATTTTAAAATCAGCTGAAAAAGCGGGATGACAGAGAATAAGGACTGTCTCTGCCACATCAGGACAGTTGGAAGGTGTGAAACTATAATTTCAAAAATTGCATTTTTCTTTTTTTGCATTTCTGAAATCTCATTATAATGCACACTTTTAAAAAAGGAAGAAAAGAAGCTGGACCTACAAAACTAAAGCTTAGAAATCTACAGCTACCAGAATCCCTGATTACAATCTCATGGTGTGGGAGTTGGGGAATTTTAATTCCAAACCTGACTTTTCTAAATGACCTCGAACAGGCTTGGCTCATGATTGCATCCTTACAAGCCTTATCTCAGCACCTGTGTCTGCATTTACCAAGACTTAACAATACCATTTCTACTGTATAATCCATCAGTCCATCACACCTAATTCCCAACATTTTAATGTTGTTTATGCAACTCCTGACAGCTTATGACATTGTAACTGTCTAACAAGATGTCAATCATTAAATAAATATGGGTAGCTCACTCCCCCCACCCCCTGCAGAAGTAAAACTAATGCCCCATTCTCCCAACTCTGGCAACACATTTTCCAAGGAAACTTCTCAGAAATGTGTGCTGAATACAGTGTGAACTAGACATTTACTGTATTTACATATCTTTCAGGCCTAGAAATCCTACAAGCAGCACTAGCTCCCTTTTTGGCTGGGATCAATATTCCTGATTATTTTGCTATGTTGTTCCTAGAATTGGCTGTCCCTCCTTTCTGTATACACATGTGATAACTCTTAACATGGAGTGGTTGATAGAAAAGTGCAAATTTCTCTGATTCTATGAGTCTATGATTCTAAAAGAACAAGTTCTAGTTTAACTAGACAAACTCCTTTTTTTCTCCATTTAGTCAGAACGTTGCTTTTTCTGTGCTAATGGTGCTTCGGACTGGTACACTAATATATGTATATCTGTCAGTATCTTTATCTATATCTGGACATAGACACAAAATGCATTTCTATTCATAACTGTAACCATAGCTTGCCATTTAATCACATCTCTCCCAGCCTCATGGTAATGAAGTTGAAGCCCAGCCCAAGCTTTCCTGGATGTCAAGGGTTCCAACAAATAGACCATTTCCCTATATTTGGTCCCTTGGTACAGGATTATAAAGCAACATTTTGAAGCATGGAAGGAATAAAGATAGTGACTCTTTGTAATACTTGGTCTTATACCCTGTAATGAACACATTCTTATTCATAGCCTTATCACACAAGAAAACAAAGTGTAAATGGAGCCAGAGAGTAGTGGTTTTCTCCATGCCTTATCACATGACATCATAGCGCTCAGTTCTCTTCCCGTGAGAGATGACTTTAATAGCTTGTCTTTTGTCGAACACACGTTTCCACTAGAAAAAAAACATGGCATTACAACCAGCTCCCATGGAAAGAGAACTGAAGTGCTGCGATGTCATGCAGTAAGGCCCAGGGGAAGCAGTCATTGTCTAGCTCTA
>NW_024818334.1:0-2018 GCF_019175285.1 Sceloporus undulatus | reverse complement strand
GCTGAGGCACCAGAGCTCTCTGGCAGAGAAGGCTCAATGTCTCAGGACACTACAGTTCCCAGAATTCCATAGCACTGAGCCAGGACAGTTAAAGTGGAGTTAAACCAGATTATCTCCCCAGTGTGGATGCAACCTAAGAGAAGGCAACTGTTACAAAGGGAAGGAGAGATGTAGATGAAATAGATGAGGATAATGACAAGAGGATAGATGTCAATGTGGCAGAAATGGATGGGGGCTCTGACAAGGAGGGCTCCTCTGAATTTGGCTGCCAGGGATGGGAAAATAGAAGGGAGGAAGAAAGGTAAAGCTGTCATTCACGTGCAAGTCCTAACCCCGGAAGTGCAAAGGTTCAGGATGCCTTCAGAGCCCCACTGAGCATGCGCAAGGGTCCCAATTCGAATAGTTGAATCCGCATGGTATGCACCGGTGTGGTAATACAATTTGCACTCACTCTGCTTTGCCTGAATCCACATCATGTGACTTGCCTTGGATTCGATTCCCCCCTCGATGCGGAAGGGCAACGGAAGGGCAACCAGGTGTGATAAAACACTCACGTTATAACGTCAATTCGCATGGTTTGACCTGCAGTCACCCCTGATCTTAGCTCCAATAACCTCTGTGTGATAAATGCCAATGAGAACATTATAGAAGCTTCTTGGCCCTACCAACAGCCAACACTGCTACATGCTATAGCACCATGTTGCATTGTGTGAAATTCTCATATTGTTCTTATTTTACTTCCAAATGATTGTGGACAGAAACTTGGAAGAAATGTGCTATTTATAATGCATCCCCCATTATTTTCTTCCTTTCTGTATCAACAAGGGTAAAAGTAAGTATCTTACTTTAACATGACTCACTCATTCTGTGTCACAACAGGAAAAACTTTTCCCCCTTGGTATTCATTGTGGAGGAGGAATGGCTTCAGAAGGAGGATGAACATCACATGGTTCAGTGCTGGCTTGTTCTTTTTGCTCTACTCTGCCTCATATTCTCATGGCATGAGGGAGAGTGAAAAGAGCCTAAAGTCAGTGGTGAGAGGGGAGAGGAGGAGGACAGGAGGAAAATATGGGGAAAGAGAGGAAATAAGTGAATAGATGGCTGTGGAAAAAAATGGACATCTGAATGTTTTGATTTTCATGCAACATTAGAGAAGAGGCCTCAATTGCTTTTGTTCTGGTTTGCTTTTTTTCTTTGAATTTGCTGCTCTGGCTTTCTCTCTCAGCAACCTTCTTTCCCTTGTAGCAGGGCTCTGTCACTGAGCTTAAAAAAAACCACCTGGTTTGTATGTCTTTCCCGCTTACACATCTGCTACATTTTAAGACATTTATCCCCCCTTTACAGAACACTTTAATAGAAAAATACCTAAAATTCTGATTCTTATTTCTGTGTGTAGTTTTGTTAAAGAACTGCCAGTATCCATTGTTGATCTTCTGCTGGCTTCTGTTGCATCTGCTACTATCAGGAATTCCCTCTACTGTCTGCAGTCCCCAGTACACCCTAGAAATTTACATCAAAGGCAAGAAAATGTTCTGAAACAGGTTTTTGTGCCATATCAGGTGGAATGGGAGGTAGAAAAGAAGAAAGTCCAAATTCCTTGGATGCTGGATACCTACATCATTGGATCTTGTTTTATATTTTTAAGGCCGTAACTTTACATCTGCTTACTCAAAATAAAAATTTGTCCCTTGACTTTTTTGTAAAAAATAAATAAATAAAAAAATAAAAATAAATAAATAATAATTAAAAAAACAACACAAGAGCCCACATCTATATATGACATGACTAAAAAAAAATTCTTGCTTAACATTAAGAACAATAATTGTATAATGAACAATCCCTGAAGAAGAACAGTCTCAAAAGTAGTTCTGTGCTTATCGTCTAAGAGTGCTACTCAACGCTGTGGTCCACAGCTTAGTGTTGCTCTATGAGTAGGGTTGCCATCCCTGGGGACCTCCAAACCGGGAAAAATGTAGGACAAGGTTTAAAAATGTAGGACCTTTTTTTAAAAAAAAAAT
>NW_024818333.1:0-2018 GCF_019175285.1 Sceloporus undulatus | reverse complement strand
TTGTCTGCCTCAGTTTAGAAATTTAGGGGCTCATTCTGTAAACTTGGCCTATGGATTCTTCCATTGTTGGCACTTCAGTTCATTCCCATTTTGGGGCAAATACTATTTGTCGTGGCAAAGAGACGCAGAGACAGGAATAGGGGTGCACAAGACTTCTTCCCAGCCATGTCTTGGCTGGGCCTTTTATTGTCATCTTGCTTACTTCCGTCCATTGTTTTCCTTACAATCACTGATGATAGCCTTGCTCCTAGGTCATCTGACTGGCATGACAGGTGCGTGATCAGTGCATGCTTGGTGCGTGCTCTTGAGGCAAGGAAGCAGGATATGGAGACCAGCTAAGCCAGCTGAATCAACATGGGCTTATCTATCTAATTATGGATAAAGCATTGTTATCTCGAGAGAGGGTCACAGTTCTGTGGTTTGCCAGCAGAACTGCCACATCTCAATCTTGATGAGCATTGCTATCCTGAGAGAGGGTCACGACCCCGTGGTTTTGCCAGCGGGATTGCTACTACTATTCTTACAGTCCATATTTGTTTTCCAATTCCAGATCCATAATACCCAACAGAAACATTTCTGGTGACATTTACAAACACTACCTTTGAAATTGTCCTTTTCTAGAATTATTGTTTTTCCCCCAATGATTCATGCCTTATCAAGAATCTGCCACAACCGAAGAGGACTAGAATTTCAGCAGTGACCCAGAGATCCTTTTCATCAGCCACTCCTAGATCCATCAGATTACCACCTTGGAAACCTTCAAGAAGGCTATTAAAATGGATCTCTTCCGGCAAGCCTTTCCAGACTAGAACACCCTTGCTGACCTTCCTCCCCCCCCCCGCATCTCTTCATCCTCTATCTTTTATCTTTTACTCTGTCCGGACTTCACCTGAAAATGTTTATCTCATTTTAGTGTATTTGTAGATTGATGTTATTAATTTTCTTTTTTGGTTTTATCTCTTTTTAGGACTCAATTGTGTTTTTATATTAAGGGGGAGGGTTGGGGATATTGGAATTTTTAATGCATTTCGCTTTTAATGTATGTTATTTTACTGCTGTAATCCGCTTGGATTCCCTGAGATTAAGTGGAATACAAATAAATATTATTGTTATTATATTATTAATTAACACACCAATCTTAGACCAATAACAAATCCCACACATTGATTTGCACATCATGGCCCATATTTTGTGGCCCACTTTATCATGTGTTCTTTTATTAATTTATCTTCTGTCTCTAGCTTCACCTCTGAACAAAATTCATTTTCCTTAGACTCATTATGCAATTCATTGTTATCTTGCTTAAATCTCTCCATACGTTGTAAGGAACAAAACCAATCAAAGTCTATATTCTATATTCTCCTCAAGAAGTTACTATTTTGACTTAAGCTGCCAACTATCTTGATTCGAAAGATCCCTTTCCCCCACAGATGGGAAAAACCAGTGGATCTCAAGTCCTGTGGTATTAAATAGGGCACACATAAGTGCAGCCGTAGAAACTAATGGGGTTTGCCATCTGTGGATGCTTAAATCTGCAGATGACAAGCCCACGTTGGAGCATTCATGCTATATATCCTTTATAGATTTTAGCCAATTTCTCTGGGGTAATATAAATTTATACATAATTTTGTACAGGTCTTCCTTGTATTTTTTGCCATAGGTTTAGTCAAATACAGTATTATGTCCCAATTTATTTTGTCCAATTAATGATATACAGTATTCTTTAACCTGCTCTTCTGGATTGTCAAATATAAGGAGAAATTTGTACATTTCACCTGTCAAATGACTACCATCTGTGCATAAAAATTTTTAAATTGTGACCCCCCCTTCATACTGTCATTCCTTCATATCCTTTCTTTCCTTTAACTGATAATATGACAGCCTTTGCAGTTTAAACCTTTCACTTTCTAATTTTTCATCCTTTTCCAGAAAGCTCTTTTTGCATTTCATACATTTAGCTGGTTTTCCCCATGTGGGTTCTTTGATGGGAATGTAGGCCTCTATTCTGACTGAAACCC
>NW_024818332.1:0-2018 GCF_019175285.1 Sceloporus undulatus | reverse complement strand
TTGAGGGCCACTGGGCCCACCCCATATTTAGATCCAGATATGTTCTCCCATAGCCCCCAACATTTCACAGATTGGAAAGCAAGACACATGTTGACAAGCAACCCAGAAGGCTGAGAAGATGGGCAAAGTTGTTGATGAGGAAGATTACACAAGCTAGGAAGGGCACAGCAGTTTGCTTTTGCTTCAGTTTCCTGGTAAGTACCATTTCCTTCTTCTTTCCTCTCCTCTCCCCACTTTTCAGTTGATGGGCTGCAAACTCAGTTGCACTCAGGAACTGAAGTGAGTTGAGAAAGGGGAAAGTGGGAGGAGGAGAGAGCAGCCGGGACATTTTTAAAAGCCCCTGAAAAAGTGGGGTGACAGAGGATTAACCAGGACTGTCTCTGCCAAACTCGGACAGTATATTATTTGTGTCCTTTCATAAATTGTCCCAGAAGTGACACAGATGAAGCTAATAGGATAGTGACTCACCAAAGAGCTGTTGTACTTCAGCATCCTCTTTCTGTTGGAGGCCAACTGCCTCCGCTTGGCCTCTGTGTCGGCCATCTGGTGGGCAGGGGGTCCTGGTGGTCCTGCACTTGGGTCACTTCCAGAAAGAGAGGCCCCAAAGCTGTGTACAAGGAGGCTGAGATGAAGTTCCTGAGAAAGGGGACCAGGGTTAGGATTGGCTTGGCAAGAAACCCTGCAGCACTCAAAGACACAGAGAACAGCATCCTGCTGGTGACATACGCAGGTGACATATGCCTCCTTTGGGCCGATGGAGAGGTGGGCATCCCATTCCTACCTCTGCACCAAACAAAGCCCCTTGGACCTAGCATAGATACACTGCAGCTCCCCTACACAACAGATACTCCATGCCTTCTCAGAGTGGTTGGAGATTAGGGGATGGGGAATTGGAGAGGGCCCTGGTTATGTCCCTGTAGCTAGATGTGAAATGAGTGCATCATAAATAAATAAATAACCTGCTTTTCTTCTGCATTCCTCCTCTTTTCCCCATCATCAGCTCCTTTCCCAAGAAGGCTGCATCCACACCATAGAAATAAGGTATTTTGACACCGCTTTAACCGCTCAGTGCTGTGGAATCCTGGGATTTTACCTCTGGACACTTAGCCTTCTCTGCCAGAGTGCTCTTATGCCACAACAAACTACATGGAGAGTTAAAGCGGTTTCAAAGCAGATTATTTCTGTAGGGCAGATACAGCGTGAGTCAGTTGTAAAAGGATAGAAGCAGCCCATTTTTGTATTTTCTCTGCTAATAATGGTTTTCTTTTAAAAAAAATAAGTAGTTTTGTTTTAGTCTCTAATTCTTATTTTTGTTGCTCTTGTTTGTTTCTGTGTTTGTTTGTTTCATTCTTGGTAATATGAGTTATTCTGGTCTGTCTCCTTTCTTGCCTGAAAATCTATTAATTAGGAAACTGGGGAGGCTTTTAAAACCTCCCAAAGGAGGTCCTTTTGGCCTTTTTTGGGGGAATAGCCTCCTCTTAGAGGCCAAAACCCAGTGCTTGTGAAGAAGAAGAATAAGGCTTGTATTAAAACTATCCTTCCCATTTCTGTCCCCCTTTAAAACCCATGTTCCCCAGAAGGAGGAGAACTGTGTAATAAGAAAGGCCTCTCAGAAAAGACACACAAAAGACACACAAAGAGACACACTTCCTTCCTTTTGGCCCAAGGAGCCTGGCCTCCTTCTGACTCTGGAGCCTCAGGAGAGAAAGAGAGGCCTCTGTTCAACTGATGCCTCAGAGAATGTTATGGTACAATATTCCTCAAAGTCACAATCAGCACAAAATGGCCGCCAGAACACAAAACGGCAGCTGAAATACAAAATGGCTGAAAGAACACAAAATGGCAGCTGAAATACAAAATGGCTGCCAGAACACAAAATAGCAGCCTCTTCCTCAGCGCTTGGCAGTTGACATTTGAGGCCTTCAGAGTAGAGAGAAAGACTGAGGGGAAGAGTGGAAGGAGGTCCTGGAGGGAGGGGGCCTTGGGAGATAGAGAGCCTTCCTGAGATATTTGGTGTT
>NW_024818331.1:0-2018 GCF_019175285.1 Sceloporus undulatus | reverse complement strand
AGGTCAAGAGTGCCAGAGGGTTGGTCAAGGGTCCAGTCCGAGGTCAAGAGTGCCAGAAAGTTGGTCAAGGGTCCTCTCTCAGCTCAAGTGCCAGAGGGTTGGTCAAGGGTCCGGTCCGAGGTCAAGGATACAAAGGCAGTCAAGGGTCTAGGAAGCCAAGAGTCAGATAAAGCAGCATTCACTAATGAGAACTAATACACTTGTCTGTCCACATTCACTAGGGTTAGGGGCACAAGACCTGCATGAATATGGAAAAAACACAAATAACAAAATCACCATGTTTTTACTTAAGAGGACTTCTCTCTAGGAATCTCTAGGTCCTCCGGCGCAACTCTATGGCCAACATCTGACAGACACTGACCATAGAGTTGCACTGGAGGAGATACAAATGCCTAGTGGCGTATACTCTCTAGGAATCTCTAGGTCTTTCAGTGCAACTTTTAATTAAAGTTGACCATAGAGTTGCAGTGGAGGACCTAGATATTCCTAGAGAGAACATATTAGTCAAATCCATGAATAATCAAACCCGCAAATATCAAATTGGCAAATATGGAGAGATGAGTGTAGTTTCTGACAAGGGCTCAGCGTCTGCCAGGTGCCTTATATCTAGCTCCCTTATCACAGCTGCTGATTGCCTAATGAGCGTTTCTCAGCAAGTCTCTTGGAGCGCCGAAGGCACACCCTTTCTGATCTCCTCTGGCTAAAAGGAGGAACCTCAATGCTCTGTTGCTCTATGTCTCCCAAGTCTGGAACTTCTACTGGGGCAAGGCTGGGCGGCTGAGCCCCAGGCTCCACTGGAGGAGACCCCACAGAGCTAGTCAATGATCTCCATCTGGGCATCAACAGGGGAAGTGTGACCCTGTTGGTGCTCTTGGACATCTCAGCGGCCTTTGATACCATCGACCATGGTATCCTTCTGGAACGCCTGAGGGAGCTAGGTATTGGGGCACTGCGCTCCAGTGGTTCCGGTCCTACCTCTCGGGTAGATTCCAGATGGTGAGGCTGGGGGATAGCTGCTCCTCTAAGAGAGAGCTGACGTCTGGCATCCCTCAGGGTGCCATTCTATCCCCCATGCTATTTAACATTTACATGAAGCTGCTGGGAGAGATCATCCAAAGACATGGAGCGCGGTGTTATCAGTACGCTGATGATAACCAGATTTATCTCTCCATGTCTCCGACTGTTACACCAACTAAAGATGGCACCTCTCCTCTGGATGCCTGCCTGGGGTCAGTAATGGGCTGGATGAGGGAAAACAGACTCAAGCTGAATCCAGAGAAAACAGAGGTACTCGTGATAGGTACCCCAAGTCCAGGGACAGAGTTTTGTCAACCTGTCCTGGACGGGGTCACACTTCCCCTAAAGGACAATGTTCGCAGTTTGGGAGTACTCCTGGTCTCATCTCTACAGTTATCATCTCAAGCGGATGCGATGGCCAGGAGTGCCTGGTACCAGCTTCGGCTGATATGCCAACTGCGTCCCTGTCTGGACCGAAAGGACCTTGAAGCAGGGATATTTGCATTGGTAATCTATCGTCTTGATTTCTGTAATGTGCTCTACATGGGGCTACCTTTGTACCCAGTTCGGAAGCTTCAGCTAGTTCAAAATGTGGCAGCCAGACTGGTCACTGGAACATCTAGGTCAGACCACATAACACCGGTTCTAAAATCCCTTCATTGGTTGCTGATTAGCTTCCGGGCTCAATACAAAGTGTTGGTCATTACCTTTAAAGCCCTACATGGCTTGGGCCCAAGTTACTTGAGGGAATGCCTCTCCCTCCATAATCTGCCCCGGACTCTCAGAACATCAGGGAAGAATTTATTAGAACACTCCAAGATCAGATTAACAACAACTTCCCCCAGAGAGTATACAGCAGCGGTTCCCAACCTTTGTTGGGCTGCAACCCCCATTGGGGATGAAAGTCCCGCCCGTGGCCCCCCTGATAGGTTAGGAGGCCAAGAAGGGGCGGGATTTTCAGCTGCATACAAGCCCCAGCAGGTTTTGCGGCCGGAAGTCCC
>NW_024818330.1:0-2018 GCF_019175285.1 Sceloporus undulatus | reverse complement strand
ACCTCGGCCCTCTCTCTCCTGATCTTGCTCATGACCTTGGTCAGAAGAGAGAACGGGGGGAACGCATAGAGGAGGGTCCTGGGCCAGGTGAGGTTCAGGGCGTCTATGTCCTCCACTCCCTGAGACTGATATCTCGAGACGAAGCGTGTTGTCTTGGCGTTTACTGGGGAGGCAAAGAGGTCCATCTCCGGCTGACCCAGCTGGTTGACAATCATGTTGAATACTTCCAGATGAAGGCTCCATTCGCCCTGATGAACGTCTGTCCTGCTCAACCAGTCCGCTGTGGAGTTGAGCTCTCCCTGGAGGTGTTCCGCCTCCAAGGACAGCAGGTTGGTCTCCGCCCATTGCAGAAATAAGGTTGCTTCCTCCATTAGAGCCTGCGACTTCGTTCCGCCCTGGCGGTTGATGTGGGCCTTTGCGGTGACATTGTCGGTCCTGATCAAGACAGTTCTGCCCTGAACCAGCTCCGCAAAGTCGAGAAGGGCCAGCCTGACTGCCTTCAGCTCTAGCCAATTGATGCTTTGCTGCTGGTCGGAGGGATCCCATCTGCCCTGTGTCAGGTGTGTTCCGGAATGGGCACTCCAGCCTCTGAGGCTCGCATCGGTCGTGATTTGAATCCGGTCCGGCTTCCGAATGGGACAGCCCCTGTGGTTGCCAATCGAAGTCCACCAGAGTAGGGATCGGAGAACCGGTCTCGGCACGGTGATCAAAAGCTTGGACTTCTTGGCAATGGCGTCCTGGTGTGGGAGAAGGAGCCACTGTAGGAGCCTTGAATGAAGAGGGAGGCAGTCTGTGGCTGAGATCATGAGGCCCTGGAGATGTGCTAAGGTAGGCAGAGTGACGGTCCTGGCTTCCCGCACCCACTGAGTGGTCCGCTGGAGAGAGGCAATTCTGTCCTGCGAGAGGGAGACAGTGCCGTGAGAAGTGTCGATTATCGCCCCCAGGTGCTGAATGTGCTGGGCTGGGGAGAGTGCGCTCTTTTCCAGGTTGACGAGGAAGCCGTGGCTTTGAAGGGAATGTAAGATCCTGGCCACATCGCATCAGCCCTGGCGGAGCGAGGCAGAGCGAAGGAGAAGATCGTTGAGGTACGGATAAACGTGAACGTGGGAGGTTCTCCAGTGAGCTACCAGCGCCACCATAATCTTGGTGAAGACCCTGGGGGCCGATGCCAGGCCGAAGGGGAGTGCCTTGTATTGGTAGTGCTTGCCTGCATAGGCAAAGCGGAGGTACCTGCGGTGGGTGCTGTGAACGGGCACGTGAAAATAAGCATCCCGTAAATCAAAAGATGCAAGAAAGTCGTGTGGCTGGAGAACCTCCAGGATAGACCACAGAGTCTCCATGGGAAATCTCCTCGGCTTGACAAACTTGTTCAGTCCTTTGAGGTTGAGTATGGCTTGCCATGATCCGTTCTTTTTGGGAATTAGGAACAGGGTGGAGTAGGTCCCACTTTATCTCTGGTGAAGGGGGACTGGCTCGATAGCTTGTAGGTCGAGCAGTTGTTGTATTGCCCCCAGGCGGAGATGGTGCTTCTCTGGATTCCTGGACTTGGGAGACGGGATGAACTTGTCCCGAGGCCTGGAGAGGAATTCTAACCAGTATCCATGCCTCAGGGTGTCTAGGACCCACTGGTCTGATGTTGAAGCCTCCCAAGTTGTCAGGAACGCCTGTAGCCGCTCCCCCACTGGAGGGGACCTGTCATGCCTGTTGGTTCCTCTGCTGTCCTTTGGTGGCAGAAGTGAAGTTGGAGCCTTTCTGAGAGAAATTGGCTCACTGTTTCTGTTGGGGCTTGAAGTCGTCCCATTGCTGCCTGGACTGTCTGTTGTCTCTGAGCTGGTAAGAGGAGGTGGAGGGCTTTGAGGAACGAAAGGACTGGCGCTTGGATCTGGAGTGCCTCCTGTTGTCTGACTTTTTTCCCATGGGTAAGGACTTCTTCTTGTCCTTATCTTCCACCAGGACTGGGTTAAGGGAGTTTCCAAAGAGTTTAGTGCCAAGGTAAGGAGTGTAGGCCAAATTCTGTT
>NW_024818329.1:0-2018 GCF_019175285.1 Sceloporus undulatus | reverse complement strand
CTTTATATTATTATACTTTAAGTGTGTTGTAGTTGTTTGAATGTTGGTTTATGAGTCTGGAGACCAGAGTTCAAATCCCTCCTCAGCCATGGAAACCCACTGGGTGGCCTGGGCAAGTCACACTCTCTCAGCCTCAGAGGATGGCAATGGCAAACCCCTCTGAGGAAATTCACCAAGAAAACCCCCATGATTCACCTGAAGATTGCCATAAATCAGAAGTGACTTGAAGGCACGCAACAGCAAGTGTTACTGAGAAGATTATTTTTAAGGTACTTACCTGGAGTCAGCTGAAGGACAGTGCGGGTTTCTGAGCCATTGGGAAGGCGGCAGATATAGGTACCTGCATCACTCATGACTAGATTCCTGAGGAGTAATGTCCTTGGAGGGTAGTATGTCAACCGGGGGTTGAACCGAAGGGGAGTCACCTCGTGTGTGGTGTGATTCCAGATAATTTCCACACTGCTTCCACTGATGTTGGCACATCTAGAATTCAGAGGGAACCAGAACCAACGTGTATGAGGGCTTATGGCATCACAGGGAAGTAAGACCTGTTCCCCGATTGTGTGGATGATAGCTGAGGAAGAACAGAAACAGAAGTTAAAATTTCAGTCCAAGACTGAATATCATTATCATCATCATCATCATCATCATCATTGAACACGCTGCCTCGGAGAGTGGTGGAGTCTCCTTCCCTGGAGGTTTTTAAAGAGAGACTAGATTACCATCTGTCAGGGGTGCTTTGATTGTGAGTTCCTGCATTGGTCTCTTCCAGCTCTAGGATTCTATGGTCATTATTTTTGTTATGACAGGTTGAGCCTCTCTTATCCAAAAAGCTTGTGACCTGAAGTGTTTTGGATTTAAGATTTTTGCAGATTTTGGACTATTTGCTCATACATAATGAGATATCTTCAGGATGGGACTCAAGTCTAAACATGAAAATCGTTTATGTATTGTATACACCTTACACATATAGCCTGAAAGTAATTTTATACACAATATTTTTCATAATTTTGTGCATGAAACAAATTGTGTACTGAACCATCAGAAGGCAAATGTGTCACTATCTCATCTGCTCATGTGGACCATTTTGGATTTTGAAGTATTTTAGATTTTGGAATTCTGGATGTGAGATACTTAATCTGTATTATTATTATTATTATTATTATAACTTGCTTTTGTTACAAAACTGGGACTGAGGGTGACTTACAATTAAAAAAAATACAGCTAAAACATACAAAAAAGTAAACATTTAAATAGGATTAAACTTTTGACAATATTAAAATGATTTAAAACTACACTAAAAATGATCAAATACTATTAAAAGATAACATACAATTAAAACAGTTTGGTCTAAAACAGTACAGCATCCTCCTCACAACAGAAAGTTTTTAAAGAAAGGGCTGGGGTGTTGTATTGTTTTAAAATGTACAGCTTTAAACACTTTCATTTTGTTTAAACTGTATTTTATTCTTTTAACGAGCAATCTGTTTTAATATTGTAATAATTTATTTCTATTTTAATGTATCACCTTTGTATGTTTTTAATTGTACTGTAGACTGCTTTGAGTCCCAGTTTTGGGGGGAAACATACAAACAACAACAACAACAACAACAACAACAACAACTTGCCCTTGCAGTCTCTTCTAACTCTATTATTCTATGATTCTATGGGCCTTCAGAATAAGAAATTCTTTGTCTGGTAAGGGATGCTTTGTCTGGTCTTGCTGGGAAGGGAATTCTGGAGTTTGGGGGCAACCATGGAGAAGGCTCTTTACAGGTGGATAAATTCAATCAAGGAATCCAAGGCCCTGAGTCTGCAAGATTCAGCAGGGTTCATGGCGGTCTCTCATTCACAGGGTGATCCTAAGTTAATGTCAACTTGATGTCAAATAACAAGTACAGCATGACTGTAATTTTTTCCTGTCTCTCTCCCAGCCTAACCAGTCTTCTGCTTGCAAAAATCCTGACCAACCCTCAAGGGGGGCTGTGACATCCTCTTTTCTTGAGGGTAAGATCTTT
>NW_024818328.1:0-2018 GCF_019175285.1 Sceloporus undulatus | reverse complement strand
AAAAAAAAATCCCCTCAAGTACAGCTTTCAGAGATATAAGTATGAAAGTGACTGAACTTATGCTCTTATGCATATGTTTGCCTACTAAATTATAGCTCCTTCCTACCCAATTAATTTGAATAGAAAACAAATGAGTGAACACACACATTAGAGTAAATATTTAGAACAGGCCATTTTCTCTTTCTCTTCAAGCACTGAAATCACTGCCCCCTTTCAAGGTCTCATTGGGATTGGGGATGAGATTGATTTCCTTAGTATCAGTCTTGTGGTAAATAAAAGTGTTAGAGCTTGGCAAGAACAAAGTTTACAATCTCTGGCAATCTTATCTGCTGGGAGGTATCACCAAAGACTGGAACTGCTTCTCCAGAGTTTAATGATTAAAAGCAAAGTGCTCCAGAGACAACAATGCATCTTCAATATTATTTGTATACAGGGTAAATATAAACTAATGGAAGAAAGCATCTATATCACTGTATGAAGCTGAAATAGGGATCATCCAACCCCTGTGCCAGATTCCAGCTGAGGGGATTCTCCATTCCATATGAAAGCTCCCAGCAATGATTGGAAATAAAAGGCTAAATAAGATATATTCAGTCAACCAAGTTCCTTACCCTACTGTAGACAGGAACTATGGAGGGTGGTTCTGCTCTCTTTCTCTGTTTATAGCAACAGAGAATAGCTATCTAGGGCTAGGGGTGGGCAGCCTGGGGCCCTGCAAACAGTGTTAGACTGCAGTTCCTATCATCCTCAATCATTCAGTCATGCTGGCCAGTGTTGAATGGATATGTAGTCCAAGATCTGGAGAGCAACACATTCTCCACCCCTGAATTAAACTGAGCAGGATAAATTATAGCTAGGGACAGAAGACAGAATTTGTTCAGTAGTTGATTCCCAAACCAATATACTGTACCAGCAATATGCAGTTATACATCCAATATTTCCACTTCACTGAATTGTGTGAGGTCTTCTGATTTGGAAATAGGGCTACACAATCTTAAGGCTAGAAAAACTAGAAACTGCATGAAACAAATCTGCAGTTTTGCTGATCCCAATGTACTCATCACCACCACAAGCCTCTTGACCTATTCCCCATCTAAGTGTCTCCCACCACTCTTGGGGCAGCCACAAATGGTACTGTGCAAGAAACCAAAACAGACAGCTCTAGTAAAATAGTTTAGCATACTGTAGCACTGTTTCAAGATTATTGCAACAGATTTTATACCTTTCCTTCCTGCACTCAAAAAGTAATCAACTGGTTGTATTATTTTTAAGACTGGGCTGCAGAATGTTGTCCTGAATTTTATGGCATTAGAAAAACATCCAAACAGAAAATGCCATCTTGTGCTAAAATAGACATCAATTCACTCCACCAGCAAATATTTGTATTATACAGTATAAAGCCAAACTGGAGGGAATGGGCTGGGGAGGAGGTGGAAAAGAGATTCCAGAGGGAATATAATAATTTCAAGTAAAGAAACAGAAAGTGCCAGATGAAGTCCATCTGACATACTTACATAGAAATCTTCCGACATCCAGCATGGAGACAAAGAAGAAGTATCTTACATTACTACTGTAACAATTAGTATGGTACAGAAAGCTATTAACCATTGGTGTAATTTGAGAATAAAATACAATGCATTCTTAAAATAGATTTCTGTTGACTTATTTATTTCAAAATGAGTGCACTTCTACATTCACATGCCCATTTTGTACAAACATCTGAAATATAGGGAGGTTATAGGGATATTTTTTCCTAGACAGCATGATGTTTCCAGAAAACCCCCAACTAATTAATCAGTACAACTTCTTGATATCCATCTGTTGTATTAAATCACTGAGCTATACCCTGTGCATAGATTTCCCTTCATTGGAAGCAGAATTATATTGCTTCTAGTCACCTTGTTCTGTCAGTTTTCACCCAAAAAAGGGATCAAGTGTTATAGAGGTGGGAAGGCAAAATTGTCATGTTTGTAATGAGTTTTCTTGCATTCGGGATATTTTTCACATTTTTAAAAAAA
>NW_024818327.1:0-2018 GCF_019175285.1 Sceloporus undulatus | reverse complement strand
AAAATCATAGAGTTGGAAGAGACCATAAGGGCTCAAAGCAGAATCAAGGCAACCCCATCATATGGCCATCCAGCCTCTGTTTTAAAACCTCCAAAGAATACTACACCACACTCCGAGGAAGTGTGTTCCATTGTCGAAGAGCTCTTACTGTCAGGAGATTCCCCTAATGCTGAGGTAGAATCTCTTTTCCTGTAGTTTGAAACCATTGCTCTGGGTCATAGTCTCTGGAGCAGCAGAAAACAAGCTTGCCCCTTCAAACAGTTAAATAGGGGTATCATATCACCCTCTAGCTCCCTAAGTCTCTCCTCATAAGGTAGGGTTTCCAAACCTTTCACCATTTTGGTTGCCCTCCTCTGGACACACTCCAGGCTGTCAACTTACTTTTTGAGTTGTGGTGCCCAGAACTGGACACAGTAATCCACGTGAGGCCTGGCCAAAGCAGAATAGAGTGGCACTATTACTTCCCTAGATCTACACACAAAATGCTTCCATTGATGCAGCCTAGAACTGCATTGGCTTTTTAGTGATTTGCTGCATCACACTATTGATTCATGTTCAATTTGTGGTCTACTAAGACTCCTAGATCCTTTTCATATGTACTGTTGTCAAATCAGGTGTCCCTTATCTAACATATGTCCATTTCATTTTTTCCCCAACTAAATGGCCTCTTAAGATACTATTATGGACGGTAATGAATGCTGCTGAGAAGTCCATCAGGAGCAAGAAGAAAGTGCTCCCACTGTTAAATTGTCAGCATATGTCATTCACCAATGCAGGCAACAATGCTAAGAAAGCTTAGAGTGCCAAAAAAAAAAAGCCAGTTGTTGTTCTGCCACCACCTGTTCTAAGAGCTTACTTTTAAAAAGAAAGTTTAGAAATGGCCAATAGTTATCTAATCTAGTAGGATTCAGTGAAGGTCTCTTGAACAGCAGTCCTACAACAGTTCTTTTTGAGGAGCTAGAACACATCTTTATTTCAAAGAAGCACTTAATACCTCTACCACAAGACTGGTCAGTATATATTCATCTATAAATAAAAAAAAAATTATGCCCCAGAACTGACCCCAAAATTCCAGGTTGACTTATTTACGGGTCAGTATGGTAATAGCAGCTCTTTCAGATTTCCCCATGTGGTCAGGGGAACAATTTCTTTCTCTCTTGAGCCAAGCAGAAAGAGTCCTGTGTGATTGCTTGCTGTTTGTTTAACAGTTCCTTTCCCAGCAGTGCACCTCTGTTACCCTTGCAGTCTCAGGAGTGAAGGCTAGCTGAAGCAGAAAGCCTCATGGGTGATTCGATTGCTGCTTCAACAGTCCCTCTTGCTGCACACGCACACATACATACACTGAAGGAGCCTCCAAGTTTTACCCTCGACTTATCCATGGGTCATGGCAAAATCCATAATTTTGGCCCCAAAATTTGCCCTTGACTTATACATGAGGTTGACTTATAGTCGAGTATTTATGGTAACCAGTTACCTAAGTGGCTATATATGCTAGAGATGTAAAGAATATTCACAGGCTAAGACAGACTAAGACATCACCCTGAGACAGTTGAAGAAAAAAAAATTAAATGGAGCAAACAATTGTCTTTAAACTGGACCTTATTACAAATAGGTCACTTGTCTTTGTCACTTAAAAAAATAAAAAAATAAAAACACACTTGTATTTTTGGGATATGATTCAAGATCACAGTACAGTATTGCAAAAGTGGATGTGTTGGCCAGTGGGTTTAATACAGTAAAGCACAATTGGTCCTCCTTGTTAATTATTAAACAAAAGCATCTAGACAGAGATTTAGGAAATAAAAATTTAAAAAAATTACTGTAACAGATAACTTAAATATCTAGTCTTATGTTGGTTCCACACAAAGTGCACTGTAATACCTGATTTGCAAACAGAACACTTCTTCCTGAACTCTTTCCAAAATCAGAGCTCCCAAAAATGTTTTCAGATTTCTTCCATTTCCCTGTTCCTGTCATGCCCAGCCTGGAAGATGGCTTGGAGGACTCAGAGGATGAGC
>NW_024818326.1:0-2018 GCF_019175285.1 Sceloporus undulatus | reverse complement strand
TGTGTGTGCTCAGTCTGTCAGAAGAAATAAGTTACGATCAGAGTAATGCCCAGTGATTTCCCTATTGGTGAAGGGAAGGATGTGGGGCACAGGCATCTTTATGGGGCTGAATTCTACAGCCGGCTAAAAGCACTGCATTTTGTAGCAGAATGCCCCCACTGTGGAGCCAGAAAGCATTTTTTCCCCTTCACAGAGAAAGGCCTCTTGGTCTACTCATGATGTGCTCCTGGCACTCCTTCCACCAGGGGTTCCCAACCTGGGGGTTGTGACCCCTTCTTGGGGGTCGCCAGGTTGGGATTCCCCCCTGCCTCCCCCTCCTCCCTAGCGCCAGCAACCACAAGGAGAAAGGGCCGGGGTCGCCTCTTCCCCTTGCCTGCCCTCAAAGACACCCATGAGAAGGCGAAAGGGCCAGGACTACAAGCCCCAGCGGCCTTTGCGACCAGAAGTCCCGCCCCTTCCCCGGTGGCCTCCCTGGTTGGTTGGGAGGCTGGGAAGGGGCGTGACATCTGGCTGCAAAGCCAGCTGGGGCTTGTAGGCAGTCAAAAGTCCCACCCCTTCCTTGTCTTCCAACCAATGAGGGAGGTCGCAGGCGGGACTTTCGCCCGGAATGGGGGTCGCGGCCCAACAAAGGTTGGGAGCTGCTGTTCTAGACACTCCTGTTGTAGCGTTGCACAATGCCTCAAGATGAAAATAAATATTTTTGTAGATAAATCAGTGTTGCACTCTTGCCTGCGAGGCCCGAGTCTCTTCTGGGGTGGGGAGTTCCCTGCCTCTGTCCACCGATGCAATCGGTCTCTTCTGCGCACATGATCTGGCTTTTGGGTTTCCTTGGTCTCTTCCTACCCTGCCTTCCCTTCTTGGCTCGCCTCCTGCTCCCAGTTATGTGAGTTTTGTGAGGTGGGTCAGGCTGAGAGGGAGAGAGGCAGATGGGGCTCTGCCTTGAGGAGAGCCCTGTTGTCTGCCCTGAGTGCCCCCTCAATAAGGTCATCTGAAGACCACATCAAGGAGGCAGCTGCCTCCAGACCCCTCCTCAGGACTATCAGATGCATTGCCACTAGTGACATCCATAGTTTTTTGTGAGCTATGCAGCCAAATGCTTTACTTATAGGCTATATAACACTCACCTAGGTCTCCATAGGGATGCTCTAGCCCTTTCCACTCGGAGGGCCAGCCCTCTTAGAGCAAGTCCTCGAATGTATTCATATGGAGAAACAATGGTTCACAACTAGCAAAGGAGTCAGACAAGGCTGCGTCACTCCACCTGTTCAACCGTAAGCAGAAGAAGAAGAAGGTGGAGTGAAAATAGGAGGAAGGAATATTGCCAATCTAAGATATGGAGGTGACACTATAGTATTAGCAGAAAACCTCACAGACCTGGAACAACTACTGAGAAAGATCAAGGAAGAAAATGCAACGGCAGGCTTACTGTTGAATGTTAAAAAAAATCCAAAAATAATGATCACAAATAATCCACACACTTTCGATCTAGACAATGAGGAAATCGAAATACAGTAGTAAGAATTATCATACCTGGGATCAAACCTTGACAGGAACAGGGACTACAGTCAGGAAATCAGAAGAAGGTTAAGAATGGGGAGAAGACCACCTATGAAAGAACCAGAAAAGATCCTAAAATGCAAAGATATATAATTGAGCACAAAAGTTAGAATCATTGTATTCCATGTTACTATGTATGGATGTGAAAGCTGGACAGTTAAGAAAGAAGGCAGGAAAAACATTAATGCATTTGAGATGTCATGGTGCAGAATCCCCTGGACAGCCGAAAAGACAAACAGGTGGGTTCTAGAGCAGATCAAGCCAAAAACCTTCCTGGAAGCCAAGATGACAAAACTGAGGTTGTTGTACTTTGGACACATGATGAGAAGGGAGGACTCACAGGAAAAAAATATTGCTAGGAAAGGTGGAGGGAAGTAGAAATCCTAGCAAGACACAAGCTAGTTGGATGAAAACATGCAGGGCAGCAGCTGTGTTGGCCATTTAACAAACCCAAACAAAAA
>NW_024818325.1:856-2018 GCF_019175285.1 Sceloporus undulatus | reverse complement strand
GCAGGAGGAGAGGAAGTCAAGAGGAAGTGTCATCCTGTGGTGTTTAGAAATGCAGACTTCACTGCTTTTAGAGATGTTATGTCATGTGCAGACATGCTTTTTGTTCAGAGGCGTTTCTAGAAGGAAGTGAGGAAAGGATGGATATGCCACAAGCCCTCTTGGTAAAACACACTGATCTCTCCAGGCTTGCAGGACAGGGAATCCTCAGCCACATTCACCATCTTGCCACAGTCCAGATTAAATCTGCCCCTGCCTATTCTAGATGTAAATTTACAGTTTATGCAAGCAAGAAAGCTGTATTGTCTCTCCCTTACCAAGCTAAAGCCTTTTTTATCCTTCCATAACCAAGCAAGACTTAGAGCTTTGCATTTCTTGCCCCCAAAATGCCAAAACAAGACAAATCAAGATTCAGTAACAGGCAAAAAAAACCCAAACCCTTCAAGATATCTTATACAGAATAGCCTGATAAAATCAGCTAGAGGCTTTTATTTTACATCTCATCTTTGTCTTCGCCAGAAGAAAAATTAACAACAATAAAAAGCCAGATCCAATTTGCTAATGTTTGTTTATTCCATACATCAAAAAGGAACTTGTTCTGTGTACTCTACCCACTAAGTTCTCATCCCTCCCCCATCCACAGGTAAATATTAGAGCCTAGCCATATGTCTAACCAGGATTCAACACAGAACCATTTGGCTAGCCTTCAGAAACTTCTGTATCTGATAGCCAACTGGCAATATTCCATTTTGCAAACTAGCCAGGCACTTCAGAGATGTACTGTGAATTAAAAACAGGGTTTAACAAAGTACCCAGAGGTCTATCACAAATTTCCCTAGTGCTTTAATTCGAGGCTTCTAGGTGTGTAGCCAAGATACATAATGGAATCATTTGCATCTGACTCATTTGCCTGGTTCTTATCCCCAGTTTCCCCAATGCTTCTCATTTCTATTGCATTAGTTCCAGGAACAACATTCATGGTTTTAAACAGTCAATTTTTTCCTGCCTCACAAATTCATTCTTGATATTAGCCACACCTGCATGACTTTCACTGTGCAGCCTACACAAGCATGTCTACACTTACTCACCATCAGTCTGATTCCCACGTGATGAGACACTTTCTGAAACTGTGGCTTATGATAAAAAAGAGACTCCGCCCTCCATA
>NW_024818325.1:0-756 GCF_019175285.1 Sceloporus undulatus | reverse complement strand
AGGAAGGAGACTCCGCCCTCCATAGCTGCCATCCGCCGGGCTGAGAGGAAGGAGACTCCGCCTCCATAACTGCCATCCGCCGGCCTGAGAGGAAGGAGACTCCGCCTCCATAACTGCCATCCGCCGGCCTGAGAGGAAGGAGACTCCGCCCTCCATAACTGTCATCTTTCGGTCGGTGAGGGAGAGAACAGGCTGACTCAGTGTCATCAGAGGCCAGCCTGAAGGAAGGAGACTCTGCCCTCCATAACTGCCATCCACTAGCCTGAGAGGGAGTTCACCAGGCAGGTCCAGCTCCATCAGGACTAGCCTGGAAGAAGGAAGAGCCCTCCCTCCAATCCATCTGCCTTGGTCCAAGCCTCAGAGGGATAGAAGAACCACTGGACCTCATCCCCTTTCCCTCCACCATTCCCTTCTCCTTTTGTTTTGTGTCTTTTAGATTGTAAGCCTGAGGGCAGGGAACTGTCTGATTAAAAATAATAATTGTAAGCCGCCCTGTGAGCCATTAGGGCTGAAGGGCGGGATATAAATATCTAAAAAAATAAATAAATAAAATAAAATACAAGGCCAAAAACTGAAATAACTTGTGTCACAAGGCACACAGTAGGATGAACTGTGGACTACAAATAGAAACATTAAATGAGGATGAACTGGTATCACCATACATCTTAGAACACGGATGGAGAATTACATGGCCCTCTAGATGTCATTAGACTGCAACTCCCACAATTCCTTACCACTGGCTATAGCTTACTAAAG
>NW_024818324.1:0-2018 GCF_019175285.1 Sceloporus undulatus | reverse complement strand
ATTCTGAACAGAAAAAGGTACCTTCTAAGAGTGTCTTTATTTCACTCTACCCCATGTTCCTACCTAGAGGGCATACATAACCTAAAGCCCACCTGGCATTCAGCAGAGAGGAGGAGGAACATTGCTCCAGTTCCTGGACCTTTCCCGGTCTTCAGCTGTCTCTCAGGGTGGGGGGAGAAGGAACCACAGGCATGTGCCTATAGCTCCTCCTCCCAGACCTTTCCCCCTGGACCTTTTTCTTCAAAGACAGCTGGAGGCCGGAAAAGGCACGGAGAGAAGAGTCCCAACCCGGAAGGTGGAAGTCCTGCCCCGCCACCGGGTCATAGCCGATGCTGGAAAAATTCTTAGTTGGGGCACATGGCCCCAAAAAGTTTCGCCACCACTGCCCTAAAGGCACCAGATCCTGTCCAATCTTGGAAGCTAAGCAGATCAACCCTGGTTAGTATTTAGATGGGAGATGGCCCAAGAATACAAATGCTGTAGGCTGTATTTCAGAGAAAGAAACTAGTAAAAAAACCCTCAGTATTCCTTGCCTAAGAAAATACTATGAAATTCATGAGGTTGCCATAATAAAGATATCATAGATGCTTTTCTGGTATGAGCCACTACACAGCCTATACGAAATGGGCAGGGAAAGAAACAGGAAAGCCTAAGGCCATTCATGAAGTACTACATCCTAGACTCAGCAGTATCCCTATGGGCTCACCACCTATGCTCCCCAATGCCATTCCTTAACAACTTACCTGAACTTTTGCAGACTAGTGAGGCAAACCTCTGACCAAACAAGAATCTTTCTCATTCATGTTATTAATTTTTAAAAAATCTTCACAACCACATAAACTTAGATCTTTCAGTAACACTACCCACTGCTGGTATGCAGACCACAATATGCTAACAGAATGTCAATAAAATCCACAGATTTCCCACTCCTGCTGTAAAGTTTAGTTCCAGCCTTATAAATCAAATCTCATTTCCTTTTCCAAAAATCCACTGAAATTACCTACTCCCCTCTTAAAGAGCAGCACTTCTTAGCTAAGAACATACAGAATGAGAAGGACACCATGCCAGGTAGAAGCACTGTAGCTAAAATGCATGAGCTTTAGTTTCTTTTTGGCCCGTTACGAATGGGCATAAAAGTACGTCCTGGGGACATACTAGGGTTAGAAAGGGGCGTCACTTCCTGACGTCTCTAACCCTAGTACGGACCCAGTCCATACAAAATGGCGGTGCCCGTTCCACACAGGGGCTGCCATTATGACGTCATGAACGCGTTGCTTCCAAACGAGGCGGTGCAGACGTGATGTCGTCGTGCCACGCAAGGGCGCCTACAGCACCCTTTCCACGGCACGAGAAGGAGCTCCGAAACGGAGCTCCTTCTGAGGTTTGCGTCCCTGGTGAAGCCTTTAGACGGCTGCGCCAGGGACGCAAGGGAGAAAGGGGCCAAGCGGCCCCTTTCTCCTCCTCCTCGCCGCCATCGGGTGTCCTTGGGGCATGAAGCCCCAAGGACACGCCTTTTCAGGCTGCGGGGAAGCGGCCTTTTGGCGCTTCCCCGCGGCCTGGAAAGCGGCGGATCGGGGCCTTGGAGGCTGCCGTTGTGGCAGCTGAGGCCCTGATACAGCAGAGAAAGGGCCGATCTGTAAAAGCGCCATAGTTTAGGACCTGCACACCAGTATTATTTTCTCACTGAAAATGAAGAGTGCTTCTATTCTAATACTTTCTGAATGTAAGATTCTGAAAGCAGTAGTCACAAAAATGCAGAAATTCCTGGATGACAGCCTGTATTCAGCACAAAACAAAAAACAAAGCAGAACAAAGTCCATCAGTGGAAGAGGCATCAACCAGAAGCCTTGGAAGATTATGAATAGGTTTGATCATACTCCTCCTCTGTAGTGCTCTCCCCCTCCCCCCAGCAAAAGAACCTTAAACACAACTTGGAACAAGAAGAAGCAGTGCCAATATGCACTCTCACTGTCTGGTAGAGTATCTTTTTCCTACCAGGGACTTGGATGACAAAATAC
>NW_024818323.1:0-2018 GCF_019175285.1 Sceloporus undulatus | reverse complement strand
TCGATTTACCTTACTTTAATCCTTTTAAGCATATATCAAAGTATCTCACTCTTGTCTAATCTTATCCTTCGTAATTTACTCTCATTCATCTACATTTGGTTTCTTATACAATTACTTATAATAATTTAATATTACTTTTTTAATTTCTTTCTGGCTCATAAATAAGATATCTTCCTCTTTTATAGCTGTTATGCACGTTTAGCTTTTCCCCTCTTTATTTGTATTGCCAAAATTTTCCCTGATTTATTAGCTGATTCAAAGTATCTCTGTTTAACCAATTTCATTTTCTTTTCCAATTCATCCACCAAATAAAATTTAATCTGTTTTTGATGGAGTTTTATCTCATATTGGATCTTCTCATTGGTAGGTTCTTTCTTTAATATTAATTCCAATTTTTTTATTTCTTCATTGCTATTTATCAGTTTCTCTTCTCGAATTTTCTTTTTCTCAGATGCTTTTTTTTATTAGCCAACCTCTAATCACTGATTTTGTAGCATCCCATATAATTTGGGGTGAAATCTCTTCTGCTGAATTTTCTTTAAAATAAAATCAATACTTTGCCTTAAGTCTTTCACAAGCTTTTCATCCTGCAACAATCCTGAATTTAATCTCCATTTAAATTCTCTCTTACCTAAATTTAAATCCAATTGCACCAGGCTATGGTCTGACCAGATTTTTGGTAAAATTTTCACCTTACTGATATTTTTAATCAAATGTAATGAGGTCAATATTGTGTCAATGCTCGACCAAGTTTCGTGGGGATTTGAATAAAAAGTGAAATCTTTGTTGTCGCCATTTTTTATTCTCCCAAAGAATGAATATTCATTAACTCAAAGAATTCCTGGGGTAGCTTACCTTGATTAATTTTGACTTTTTTTCTGAAAATCTGTCCAATAAAGGGTTTATCACCTCGTTCAAATCTCCCAACATTATTATATTTGCTATTTCCAAATTCGTTAATATTCCCTTCAATTTTTTTGTAGAATTTATTTTTGTTCTCTAGCGGACCATATATGCCAATCAATGGATATTTTTGACCTTTGTAATTTAATTCCACTATAATAATATGTCCTTCGTTATCTCTAAATATTTCTTTAGCTGTATATTTTCCATTAATATTCCATTAATATATATTGCTACCCCTTTCTTTTTCACTTTACCAGCTGAAACGTATTCTTCTAGTTTCACACATCTTAAACATCTCTTGTCTTTTTCCTTAATTCTGGTATCTTGAAGACATATTACAGTGGATCCTTGTTATACGCTGGGGTTTGGTTCCAAGATCTGCCGTGTATAACAAAATCCATGTACGCTCAAGTCCCATTACATATAATGACATAACAAAATGATGTCCCTTATAAAAAATGGAAAATCAAGGTAAATTTATACTTTTTTGGAACATTTTCAAACCGTGTATGCTTAAATCCGTGTATAAAAAATCTGTGTATAAGAAGGGCCGACTGTACCTCTAGTTTTATTTTTTGTAGATAATAAAAAACTTTCTTCCTTTTCTGGGGGGTGTTTAAACCCTGGACATTCCCTGTCAACAATTTTGAAGTATCGACCATTCCCCAATTGTATCTTCTGACAAGACTGAGCACTTGTTATAATTTCAAAGGTAAGTTTTATTAAGATATTAATGAAGGATATTAACGTATTAAAATGAAAAAAGAGAGTAATCAGTTGCTTTTAAACACTGTAGTATAGAGTATCACAATTATTCATGAACCACTTCTTCTTCCTCCTCTTCTTGTTCTTCACTTCTCAGTCCATCTTCTTCTTCCAGTAGAGCTTGGAAATCTAAATTCGATGCTGCAGAGATTGTGTCTTCTGATCTATCACGATTTGATTCTTTGTTTTTCTCAGCTTGATTATTACTTCCTTTTTCTTTATCTCTATCTTCTTTTGTTCTTCAGCACGTCTCAAAAAAGACTTTGCTTGCTGAAGAGAATTAATTTTAACTCTTTTTTACTCCACCAAAATGTTAATCCTTCAGGAACATCCCATCGATATGAAAT
>NW_024818322.1:0-2019 GCF_019175285.1 Sceloporus undulatus | reverse complement strand
CAAACGAACAAGGGCTCTCCTCCACTTCCCTCCCTCAGAACAGGCTGTGAGGGCAGCAATGGCTTCAGAGGCTGATACTCTGCATGCACATTAGCAACCAAAGGCCCCTCCTGAGTATGCGCAGGGATTGCAAGGCCCTTGCTGCTGCTGCTGCTGCTGCTTATTCCACTCTCGGCCTTTGGAAGAAGGGAAGGAGTACGCCCTTCCTTCTTTCTTTCCTTCCTTCCAGGATGGAGCCCAACCAGTGGAGCTGAACTCAGGAGAAAAAGGCTGGGAAGGCTCTGGTTTGTACATATAGCTCTCTCTCTCTCTCTCTCTCTGTGTGTGTGTGTGTGTGTGTGTGTGTGTGTGTGTGTATGCGTTTGCCTCTGTTCTTATGGCTAGGAATGGAGCTGAGGACTGAGGAGAGAAGAAAGTGTCAGTTTTGTGCAAATTCACAACTTCTGTCCATCAATGAGTCCAGTGTGTTGAAACAGCAAAGAACTTTATTAAGAACACATAGTGAGAAATTCAGCTTTTAAATCAGAGCTGCCCTCCCCAAGCCAAAGAATACCTTAAATCTCTAAAACCAAAAACTCCAACCTCTTCCAAACCTGGCCCCCACCTCCAATTCCCACAGTCTACGCCTCATAGCTAAAAAAGCCCCCTTTGCCATGCCAAGAAACTAGCCCTCTTTATGTTAATACCGACTACCAACTTTCTTCATCCAACATCCCACAAATTCCAAAAGCTATCCTTCCCTTAACTATTCTAGCCAGCTGCAACAAATCCCACCCCTCTATCTAGCTAATCTACTCCACAACCCATAATCCCCAGCCAAATTTATAAACTAAAATAAAGAAATATACTAATAGCAATTAAAATAAAAACTTAACAAAATATAACTTTAAAACTTAAACAGACATATCGACAGACAAACCTAACACACAAAATCACAAAGGCCTTTTCTTATCACCAGTGCATTGAAAATATAGTCTTTGTATTCCTTCTTGAGAAAAATAATGTCACTTCACTTCTGGGATTTGTGTGGCTTCTCTCTGGTGTGGAGTCTCTGATGTCTCACTAGGCTTGACCTCTGAGAAAAACATTCCCCACATTGCTGGCATTTGTATGGCTTTGCTCCTGTGTGGATTCTCAGATGTGTCACTAGGTTTGACCTCTGAGAAAAACATTCCCCACATTGCTGGCATTTGTATGGCTTTACTCCTGTGTGGACTCTCTGATGTGTCACTAGGTTTGACCTCTGAGAAAAATATTTTCCACAATGCTGGCATTTGTATGGCTTCACTCCTGTGTGGACTCTCTGATGTTGCACTAGGTAAGATTTCAATGAAAAACATGTCCCACAATGCTGGCATTTGTATGGCTTTGCTCCTGTGTGGACTCTGATGATATCACTAGGTATGACTTCGACGAATAACATTTCCCACAATGCTGGCATTTGTATGGCTTCGCTCCTGTGTGGACTCTCTGATGCATCACTAGGTATGACCTATGAGAAAAACATTTCCCACAATGCTGACATTTGTATGGCTTTGCTCCTGTGTGGACTCTCTGATGCATGACAAGGACTGATTTGTAGGCATAACTTTCCCCACAATGCTGGCATTTGTATGGCTTCTCTCCTGTGTGGACTCTCTGATGCTTGACAAGGACTGACTTGTAGGCAAATCTTTTTCCACAATGCTGACATTTATGTGACTTCTTTCTTGTGTGGACTCTCTCATAACTGACAAGTTCTTCTGTGAACAAGGAAAATGATAGACAAGATTGAATCTCAGTGTTAAGAGAGGAAAGTGTTACCCCAAGATTTAGCCCCATGTTCACCCCTCCCTAGTTGAGATTAAATTAGTAACGCTGGTGTGAGTGACTTGAGCATGACCCTGTTCTGGATGCACCCAAATCCATATAATGATTGTATCTTTACTCATAGGAGCTAGCAAAGAAGTGATGGAGGGAACTTTCATGAGGCAATCAGTGGAATCAGATAGTCAGGCAGTTGAAAAACATTCCATTAAA
>NW_024818321.1:0-2019 GCF_019175285.1 Sceloporus undulatus | reverse complement strand
GCCTGGAGAGAGCCGGCCAGGGCCAAGGAGACCTCACTACAGCGAAGCCTCCTTGGCTCTGGCAGCCCACCCGCTGGCGCCAGCGATGGCCCCGGCCTCCCAGAAGCCCACTGCCGCCGTCTGAGCCCTATTCGAGGGCTCCGGCGGCTGCAGCGGGCCTCCTGGAGGCCGAAGTCTCGCGCGACCTTTTCTGTGGTCGCGCAAGACTTCGCCGCCATTTTGGGCAAAAAATGGCGGCGTCCAGAGCTGCAAAAAGCCACAACCTCTGGTGGCGGCAGCAGCAGTCAGGGCCCGTTCCAACGGCCTCTGCGGGCCACATCCGGCCCACGGGCTGGAGGTTGCCGACCCCTGGCCTAGAGCCTTAACCAGTAGGCTTGGAGGAGACACTGAAATTGCAGAACAGGAGGAGGCCCCAACTTGAGAATGCCATGGGGGGGGGGCAGATTCTGCAGAACCCAACAGGTCCCTTGGAAAGCTCACTTTGTGCCAGGTAAATGGTAACCATTTATCTGGTAGGAAATTAAGAAAAAGGAATGTTGGTTCTTACCTGTTATACGTCCATTTCCAGTGGAGAAGGTTCAATCCTCCTTAGAATTGGGGTTGCTCCTCCCATGAGCTCCTAGAGGCAGGGACATAATTAAATTAACAAAAGGACCCCCCTGCCCCCTCCTGGGAGGGGCGACCCAGGAAGTCCAGTTGTTCTCCAGCCTAAGAAAATAGCAAGCTGAGGCCAGAGGCCAAAAGACTGTTGATAAGAGCCCATCACTCCTGTGATCACCTGAGCAGTGAGCTCTTTTAGCTGAAGTATTGGCAAGGGAGGCAGCGCACAACTCCCGGCGTCTCCCAGCAGCACCGAAGGTGGGAAGGAGGATCGAACCTTCTCCACTGGAAATGAATGTATAGCAGGCAAGAACCAACGTTCTTTTTCCCAGTGGAGGCGAGATCCTCCTTAAAATTGGGATTTACCAAAGCCCTCCCTTATTCGAGGGGGGGGGGGTGCTGCCAAGGGGGAGACGGCGGAAGGACCCTCCTGCCAAAAGCAGCTTCAGATGACTGTAGAGGTCAAGTTTGTAGTGCCTGACGAAGGTAGAAGGTGTCTTCCAAGTAGCGGCCCTGCAGATCTGTCAGGGGGGCTCTAGTAGCCCAGGCTGCTGAGGTGGCTGAGCTCCTGGTTGAGTGAGCGACCCACTCCTTCAGGAGGTGGAAGGTCCAGATTTTTGTAGCAGGCCGCAATGCACTCTGATCCATCGAGCCAGTGTTGAAGGAGACACCTTTCTTCCTTTCCTCGCTAGGCTGTATGAGACGAAGAGGGCCTCCGAGGATCTGAATGGTCTTGTCCTCTTGAGGTATATCTTGATTGATCTGTGGATGTCAAGGGTGTGCCAGATCCTCTCTAGCTCAGTCGCCAGGTGAGGGCGAAAGGATGGCAAGATGACGTCTTTGGATGTGTGGAACACTGAGTTGACCTTGGGTATGAAGGTGGGGTCTGTGCATAAGAGGACGGAGTCAGGTCTGAAGATACAGAGGTCGTCTCGAACTGATAAGGCACAGAGCTCGGATACTCTGAGGGCTGAGGTGATGGCGGTCAAGAAGAGCACTTTCCACGACAGGTGCTTCAGGGAGGCCTCTTTCAGTGGCTCAAAGGGGCAAATTGTGAGAGCCTTAAGCACAGTGTGTAGGTCCCATGATGGAAATCTGTGATGTGTGGGAGGGGCCATGTTGGTGATCCCCTTGAGGAGCCTCCTCAGATGTGGGTTGGATGAGACTGAGGCTGCATCCTCATGCAGGAGGATGGAGGTGATCGCTGCCACCTGTCTCTTAAGTGTGTTGGGCCGGAGGCCCTGGTCGATGCCATCCTGCAAGAAGAGCATCAGCGTTGAGGCAGAAAATTGAGGCGCTTGCGTGAACACCATCTTCGGAATGCTCTGAAGGTACATTTGTAGATCCTCTGTGTGGAGGGACGTCAAGAGGTGAGGATGGAGTTAATCACCTGTGGCATATATCCATATTGTTCTAGCA
>NW_024818320.1:0-2019 GCF_019175285.1 Sceloporus undulatus | reverse complement strand
TTTCTTCATTACCCCGCTCTCACATCCATATATGGTGATGGGGAATACAGTGGCTTGGACGATTCTAACCTTGATGCACAGTTGTATATCTTTACCCTTTGGGATGTTTCCTAGTTCTTTCATAGCTGCCCTTCGCATTCCTAGTCTTTTCAACTCCAGGGGTTCCTGGATGAGGCAGATTATAATTCCATGTTAGTCTGGCTTCAGGCCTGGCTATGGGACAGAAATAGCTTTGGTTGCCTTGGTGGATCACCTGTGCAGGGAACTGGACGGAGATTGTGTCCATGTTGATTCTACTGGACCTCTTGGTTGCTTTCGATACCATCAACCATGGTATCTTTCCGAATTGCCTCTTTGGGATGGGCCTTGGAGTTAATGTTTTACAGTGGCTCCATTCTTTCTTGGCAGGGCGTTCTCAGAAGGTGGTGCTGGGGGTTTTTCTGTTTGACTCCTTGGCCATTGGCCTGTGGGGTCCCTCAAGGTTTAGTATTGCCCCCTATGCTTTTTAACATCTACACGAAACTGCTGGGAGTGGTTGTCCACAGTTTTGGAGTAAGATGTCATCTGTATGCTGATGATACCCAGCTCAAGCACTCCTTTTCACCTAATTCCAAGAAAGCTGTTCCTGTCCTAAACCTGTATCTGGCCGCTGTAATGGACTGGGTGAGGGCAAAAAAATTGAAGCTTAATCTAGACAAGACAGAGGTGCTCCTGGTCAGTCAAAACCTGAGTTAGATGGAATTACACTCCCCCTGAAAACTCAGGTTCGTAATCTGGGGGTATATCTGGGTTCAGTGCTGAGCCTGGAAGCCCAGGTTTCAGTGGTGACCAGGAGTGCATTTCCACAGTTAAAACTAGTGCGCCAACTGTGCCCATTCCTGGAGAAGTCAGATCTGGCCATGGTGGATTATTGTAATGCACTCTACATGGAGTTGTCTCTGAAAAGTGCTTAGAAACTTCAGTTGGCCCAAAGGGCTGCAGCCAGCTTGTTAACGAGCTGCCTACAGAGAGTATACAACTCCCATGTTGTGACGGCTCTGTTGGCTGCCAGTCTGTTTCTGGGCACAATTCAAATTGCTGGTTTTGACCTATAAAACCCTATATGGCTTGGGTCCAGGTTGTTTGAAGAACCGTATCTCCCTTTACGAGCCCACTAGGGTATTGAGATCATTGGGAGAGGCCCTTCTCTTTGTCCCACCACCTTCTCAAGCCCGTTTGGTGGGAACCAGAGAGAGGGCCTTCTCAGTGGCTGTTCCTAAGCTTTGGAACTCCCTCCCTAGAGAGGCCATGATGGCTCCATCCCTGCTATCTTTTTGGCAGCAGATAAATATATTGTTGTGCTGTCAAGCCTTTCCAGGGAAATAAGGGCTGGTTTTTCAATGATGTGCAATTTAAATGTAATTTAAATGCCCAGTTGAAGGACATGGTCCAGGAAAGGAGAGGAAAATAGCAGATGTGAATAACTAGCTCCAGAGATGGTGCCACCGAGAATGATTTGGATTCATGGATCATGGGCTACAGTTCCATGAGGGGGGGACTTCTGGTATGGGATGCTTTGCATCTCATGCCAGTTGGCAGAAATGTTTTTACCAGTAGTCTGAAAAATTTGATCAGGAGAGTTTTAAACTTAGTTATGTGGGGAAGGGAGACTATTTTGGAAGGCAGAGGTTCATCAAGGACTGGAGATAATAGTCAAACTGTTATAGAGGGAACAAGGCAAATAATGCAAGGGCCCAACTTTATGAGGTACACAGGCAGCAAGTGGAAATGACAACATGTCTACACTAAAGCACAGAGAATGGGAAATAAACAAGATGAACTTGAACCCCTAGTACAACAAATAAATATAATATAATAGGCATCATTTAAACCTGGTGGGTTGAATCTCATGATTGGAATGTAGTAATAGAGGAGTATAACCTTTTTAAGAGAAATAAGTCAAACAGGAAAGGAGGAGGGATAGCATTATATGTTTACACCTGTGACGAGAGCCATGACTTCAGTACTGGAAGCCATTTG
>NW_024818319.1:0-2019 GCF_019175285.1 Sceloporus undulatus | reverse complement strand
AGCATTGGAATATGACTCTAGAGATTGAGATTTGATTCCCTGTTCAGCCCTGAAACCAAATGGGTGACCCTGGGAAGGTCACCCCCTCTCAGCCTCAGGGGAAGGCAATGGCAAACCTCCTCTGAACAAATCTTGCCCCATGATAGGTTCACCTTAGGGTCCCCAGAGAACAGGATCCGGAACAATGGATGCAAGCTACAGGAAAAGAGATTCCACCTCAACATTAATAGGAACTTCCTGACAGTAAGGGCTGTTTGACAGTGGAGCACACTTTCTCAGAAAGTGCTGCAGTCTCCCTCCTTGGAGGTCTTTAAGCAGAGGCTGGATGGCCATCTGTTGGGGATGCTTTCGTTGAGAGTTCCTGCATGGCAGGGGGTTGGACTGGATGGCCCTTGTGGTCTCTTCCACCTCTACAATTCTATGATTCTATGATCCCCATAAGTAAAAAATGACTTGTAGGCATACAAAGCCAGATAGAAGAATGGTCTTCAAAGAGATTCAGTTGAAACTAAGTGCCTGTACCCTGCCAGTAGTGACATGTAAGCAACAGCTGATTAGCCAAATAATAAATGGTATCCAACAGGATCCAAACCATATAGCAATAAGTAGGTGAAAAAATTATGTCACCAGTCAAACATGGCATGACCAAAGGGGGGGGGGGAATCTACTCACCCCCCCCCCCCCAAAAGGTGACTGGAAATCCTAATGCTATATAGAGTCCATTGGGTGAGAAGCAAAAATGGCAAAGAGGTCTGAGTTAGGGTCATATCATCTCAAATAAGGTAGTACAGCTCTGGCAGTGCTACACAGTGCACCCTGGCATGGCATTTGGACAGTGACATGAGGAGCACAAAACTAGTCCCATCCTAACTTAAGTTCTTCACAGGGAAGTTCTTCACAGACAGAGGTTATGATAATATGGAAAAGAAATCATGATAAAAACAAGTTCTGCTTCTATCTCCCAGAGTGGAAAGTGTATACTTTAGTAATTGCCATGAATATCATCCTACTGTTTGCTACTATGTTATCTTTTACTATCTTCAAGACCATAGTATTTTTATCATTACAATATGAAATATATTTCCAATATTTATTTATTTATTTATTATTTAAATGGAATAATAATAATAATAATAATAATAATAATAATAATAATTTGTTTTATTTATATACCACTATTCCAAAGATTATAGAGGTGAACAGCAAGTAAGCTAATTAGCAAGTAAGCTAATTGTTCCCCAACAGTCTGGGTACTCATTTTAGCGACCTCGGAAGGATGCAAGCCTGAATCGAGCTTGGGCCCTTTTGCTGGTCTTGAACTCGCAACCTTGTGGTTTTGAGTGAATGGCTGCAGTACAGGCATTTAACCACTGCGCCACCAGGGTGCCTCCCCTACTACTATGTAGGGGAGGACATATGTGCAATTTCCCCTTTCTCTTGCATTTAAAATTCAAATTCTTTCCACTGATATTATGACAACATTTGAGAATGATGACAAATTTGACATTTTAAAAAATGAACCAAATGAAATTGAAACCATCTTAACCTACACTGGTCAAATAAAAATATGTCCAGTATGCTCATCTTGTACCTGTCAGACATGTTAAACACGAGGAAGCTAACAGAAAAAGAGATGGCAGTCCTAATTCAGCCTGAATAACCTTGCTTGAATATTCAGAAATGCAAAGAGTATTAAGAGCTAAGCATTTAAAAAAACAACAACACTAAATAGTAAAATGTGAGCTTGTATTTTATCTATATTAAAAAAAAACAGTCTCAAGTAAGTACTTTCCATTATGATTATGAGGAAACATACTTTCTGGGTGTCAAAAAGTCACCCTATGCCATCAATCAATGACCATGACCCAAGTCACATCCAGTTATCAAAATGCTAATTTAACCACTTAGAGAACAAAGTTATATGGCATACAGAGAGGTGTCCAAACTTTTGTGGTCAGAGGTACAAAAAAGCTTTTAAAAGGCATGGAAGAACAGAAAATAGGACACCTGGTTTTTTTT
>NW_024818318.1:0-2019 GCF_019175285.1 Sceloporus undulatus | reverse complement strand
ATCCTCAGTGCTGCCCCAGGCCAAGGCAAGCCGCCTCCTCCTGGCCCTCCAAGCCAAGGCAAGCCAGGAGGAGGAGGAGGCGAATGGGCGCACGTCCCAGCCGCCTTCTGCTGGGACTCGGCTCGCCGGGAAAGGACTCAGCGGAGCCCTTTCCCGGCGAGCCAAGGCAAGCAGGGAGGCGGAGGAGGCGGATGGGTATGCGTCCCAGCCGCCTCCTCCTGGGCCTCGGCTCGCCGGGAAAGGGCTCCATGGAGCCCTTTCCTGGCGAGCCAAGGCAAGCCGGGAGGGAAGAGGGGTGGGAGGAGGAGACAGACGCACGTGCGCCTCTGTTTCCTCCTCCCAGGCGCCATTTTCTGGCTTCCCGCTGTCACCCTGCCCAAAAATGGCAGGGAGGAGGCGGAACGGGCACGTGCCCGTTCCGCCTTCTCCCTTGCCCCCCCGTGCCTGGCGAAACCGCGCCGCATGCCACCATCTTGCCTGCACACACAGGTACAGAAGGGTCAACTAGAACTGAGCCTCACTCTCATTCCTTGCAAGGGAGAGGAGGGAGAGAGGTTTCCTGGCAGCCATTTTAACTAGGTGAGGTTCCCCCGCAAAACTTTGTATGTGTGTGTGTTTTGAGGGGTTGGGGTGTCTGTGAGTCACTGAGGAGGGGCTAGCAGCCTAGCCGTTATAACTCCTGCCAGAGGCTTGCAGGCTCAGTCCTTGCCAGGAGAGGAGGGAGAGAGGTTTCTTGGCAGCCATTCTGACTTTTTTTTAACATTATGAAATTTCACTCTAAATAGAGGCTTAGAGCAGAGGCTACTTTGTTTCAGGGCTTTTCCTTTACTTTTAACTCTTTTCTTTAAGGGCCTTCTGAAGGGTCTTTGCTTGGAGCAAGTGAGCCAGAGACTTGCCTCGGGAACAGCGCTGCCAATTTCCGAGGAATTCTCAAGAATCTGGGGAACTTAATTAATTTTTACTATGATTTTGACTGAATATTCCAGTAAATATTGGGGAATTCCAGGGATTTTGGCTTTTGGTAAAACATTCTGGGGAATATCTTCAAGGCTTGATGGCAACACTGCTTGGGAAGGAGCTAGCAGCCAAGAACTCTCTATATAGCAATACACCCAACCTCTTGAGCTCAATGCCAGAGTTTGAGAAAGAGGCCAGGCCAACAGTGGTCTTTTTCCTGGGTGTTTAATAGTCAGCTTTTGAGGGGGAAGTTCACACTCCTATTTCAGTGCCTTCTTAAGACCTCTGAGGTTCGACAGTAAGGGAGCTGCTGAAGTCAACAGCAACACTTGTGGGATGTTTGTCTTCTTGCCTAGGGATGTGGGGAACCTCACCTGCACCAAGTGCAAGTTGGTAGCCCAGTTGGAAGAGAATGTCCAGCAGCTGGAGGCCCAAGTACCTACCCTTCTGCATATTAAGGAACAAGAAGTTTTCCTGGACAGAACAGAACAGACTGTCCTGGTTGGAGAACACGGGAGGAAGTTTTTGGGGTGGAGGGCACTTCACATACACAGGAGATACAGAGTTGGAGGAACGTCACACACAGAACTAGGAACACCAGGGATTGTTCTGGGAGCTTGCAGCTACAAAATCGATTTGAAGTCCTCTCCGTTATCAGGGATCAAGAGAGAAAGCAGGAGTCCTCAATGAAAGGGCAGGAAATCTCTGTGGAATCAACATAGAATATGGCTTCTGCTAAGCCTAGAAGGAGGTGGGTAGTGGCTGTGAGGGACTACTTGCTGAGGGCTACTGAATCAGTGGTGTGTGGCCCTGACAAAATGTCTTGGGAGGTGTGTTGTCTCCCTGGAACCAAGATCCATAATGTGACAGAGAGGCTGACAAGACGTGTCAAGCTTACTGACCATGTGGGAACCAATGACACTGCAAGGCACCGCCTTCAGAATATTATAAGGGATTATAAGACTTTGGGGAAGAACCTGAAAGAGATGGATGCACAGGTTGTCATCTCATCTTTTCTCCCAGTTGAAGGCCATGATCCAAGAAGGGGGAAGAAAATAGCAG
>NW_024818317.1:0-2019 GCF_019175285.1 Sceloporus undulatus | reverse complement strand
TTACTCCTTTTATATTCCATGATAAAATGTCCATATTCAGATTTGTCTATCTCTTGGGGTTTCTAGTTTCCCTTCTTTTTCCCTTTATTAGGTTCTAATATTTTCATATTTACCTTTAACTCCTCTTCTATTCGTTCTCCCTCCTCTGTCGCATTCCTCTCATCATCATCTTTTATTTCTTCCTCTAGATTTGGATTGACGTTCTGTTCATCTTCTTCACTGTCAATCTGTCCTGGTTCCATGCAATCGTTTAGATTCCCATTTTGTCCATTGTTTTGGTCTATATCATCATTTGTTTTGTCATTTCTTCTTCCAGGTCCATTTTCAATCCTCTTGCCATATTTAATCCAGAAATCTTTCACTTTTTCATCCGTGTTCAGTTTGAACCATTTTTGATTCCACTTTACTGAGATTTCCTCCAGCTTTTCCCATTTATAAACAATTTTTTTATTTATTCAGGTTCACTGTTATGAATTTGTAATTCCCCCTTTTTTGAAGAACTCTTTTTGGGATGTCTTTAAAGATTTTTAATCGCACAACCTTCTATTTCCAAAGGGCTTTCATAGCTCAAAAATAAAAGTTCATCCCGTATTGTTTTCCTCACAAAAGAAATAACACTGTCTCTGGGGAGGCTTTTGCCTTTTGCAATCTGAGAGTTAATCCTGAAGTTTTGTTGACATCGTTAATGAAACCCTGATGGGGATCTCCATATAATCAGCTAACACTGGAACAAGATATTCATAGAGGTTTTCATGTTGGATTTCCTTTAGTCCTCCTATTTTCAATGAGTTTTCCCTTTGCTTTAAATCATCCAATGCTTTAGCATCCAGTTGCATTTCCTGTTGTTGAATTATAAAAGCAGATTTTTTTCCTAATATTTGAGACTTTTCTTCCAATTTGTCAATTCTTGTGGTAACTTGACTTATTTCTTTAGCGACTTCCTCCAGAGATAGTTTGATTTCTCTTAATTCTGTCTTCAATTCAGATTTCACGTCCTCTTTCTGATCTCTCCTTAAACTATGATTCTAAGATTCTGAGATCACAATAGGACAGTCTCAATGCTTCTGGTAAGGATCACAATAGTCCTGTCTCAATCTTTCAGGTAAAGAGCCTGAACTCATAATAGTCCCATCACAATCTTTCAGGAAAGGTGCCTCAGGCTGAGATCACAATGGGACAATCTCAGTCCTTCAGGCAAGGATCATAACCCTGAGGTTGCTATGGGCCAGGCTCAATACTTCAGGTAAGGAACACCTGCCTGAAGTCAATAAGCCCATCTTAATCCTTCAGGGATGGAACATCAGCCCGAAGACACAATGGGACAGTCTCAGTGCTTCAGGTAAGGAGCATCAGCCTGAGATCACAATAGTCCTCTCTGAATCCTTCAGGTAAAGAGCACGAGCCTGAAGTCATAATAGTCCCATCTCAGTCTTTCAGGCAAGGAACCTCAGGGGGAAATCGCAATAGTCCTGTCTCAGTCCTTCAGGTAAGAAACACCTGCCTGAAGTCAATAAGCCCATCTTAATCCTTAAGGGAAGGAACATCAGCCCAAAGTCACAATGAGTTAGTGTCAATCCTTCAGATAAAGAGCATCAGTCTGAGATCGCAATGGGCCAGTCTCATTCGTTCAGGTAAGGAGGACCCACCTGAAGTCACAATGGGCCCCTCTCAATCTCTCAGGCAACAAGAATCAGCCTGAGGTCACAATGAGCCATCCCCAGTCTTTCAGGAAAGAAGCATCAGCCTGAAGTCACAATAGTCCTATCTCAATCCATCAGGAAAGGAGCAACAGCCTGAAGTCACATTGCATCAGTCTCAATCTCTCAGGCAATGAGCGTCAACCCAAGGTCATAATGGACCAGTATCAATCCTCCAGGTCTGAAGTGACAAGAGTCCCATCTCATTCCTGCAGGTAAGGAGAACCATCCTTAAATCATAATAGTCCCATCTCAATCCTTCAGGTAAAGAGCACGAGCCGGAAGTCATAATAGTCCCATCTCAGTCTTTCAGGCAAGGAAC
>NW_024818316.1:0-2019 GCF_019175285.1 Sceloporus undulatus | reverse complement strand
AATATAATTTGCGAGGCTTAGTTCATTGGTTTCTTCAACTAGAAAAATTGCAGGGGTCTATGGATTGGTTTAGTATGAAACATAGCACCAGTCATGGAGATTCAGTCTTTTTCTTAATGGAGATACAAAGCGAGTGACCCAGGATCCCAAGTCCTGGCCTAAGACCTGGCCCAGTTCATTGCAGAGATTTGAAGTCCTTAATGTTAGAAGCAGACTGGGAGGTTTTGGGAGTCCCTGTCCCTCCAAAAGTAACTTTCCCAAGGGCAGTCTAGATCTCCCTTCCAAAGACCAACAGTGGATGGAGAAGGAGGCCTTGGGGAAGCAGAGGAGAGCTTGGCTTGACCCCCAAAGACTCTCCCTTGAAGGTTTCCATCTCTCTAGGAAACGGTGGAGCCTGGGAGGGAGATTGAGGACTAGGACATGTTGGGAACAGCTTCAGGGGGAGCTTATGGGAGCAAATGTGGGCATGTGTGCACGTGCGCCGCCATTTGACAGGCTTTTGACAGGCTTGAAGACAACACAAGGTAAGCTCAATGGTGGAAAAGACTGCAAAAGCCATTTTCCCTGTACAGAGGGCCCTTGGTATACGTGAGGGACCCCCCTGTGTATACCAAAATCCGCATATCCGGCGCAGTGGATCTGCCTCCTCACCGCCACCGCGGGTAAGGTCCGGTGGCGGTGCTGTTGGGGGAGAAGGAAGTTGTCCCCACTGGCGGCGCGCATGCACGCGTGCCGCTATTGGGGACAATTTCCTGATTTGCCATCCACAGATGCTCAAATCCGCGGATGGCAAATCCGCGTATAAGAAGGGCCAACTGTACGTTCCATGCTCACCTCGATGGCACTTTAGGAGTAAGGAAGTCTCCACTGAGGGCAGCACAGTTAAAAGACAAAATCCTAAATGGGGAGTGGTCTTTGAGATCCTGATGGTCCTATGAGGAAAATGCCAGCCCCTGAAACCAATCTTGGCCAGCTTTTGGGAAAGTGCCTTCAAGGTTTGGTCCAAGCGGCTCTCGGCCCCTTGCAGACTGTCCCTTCCCTGAGCCTTGCTCTTCTGGAGGCTCAGAAGAGATTCTGGGGGCCTGGGCACTTCCTCTTCTTAAGGACCCTCAGCCCCAACCTCAGCTGACAAATGGTAATTCGCCCATGAGGAGCCTCCTGTTCTCCGCTCTGTCCTGGCACATGCCTTAGGAAGCCTCTTCCATGGGAATTTGGGAGCTCCTAATCTTAGTGGAAATGGGAACCTCCAGAACTCTTCTATTCTTCCCGGCTGGGAAACAAGGTAGTTGTGAATCTCTTCCAAGGAAAAGAGGGGTTTTTCTTGTTGTTGTAATAACAGGGCTCCAGTCAATGAATAAATAATAAATAATAAATAAAATTTTTATTTATATCCCGCCCTTCCCAAGATCAGGGCGGCTTACAACAGAGATTAAAAACAATGGTGCCATAACAATATAAAAACACTTCTACAGGCAAACCATACTAACAATAAAAACAACAACAAAAGTCAACAGGATAAAAAACCCCTTAGCCCAACCTCTTGGCCACGGAAAAGGAGGGAGGCCCACAGGGTTTTATTCGGGGAATGCCTGTTGGAACAGGAAGGTTTTTAAGTCCTTCCTGAATTGGTCCAGGGTGGTAGTCGAGCGGAGTTCGGTGGGCAGCGTATTCCAAAGGGCTGGGGCAGCCATGGAAAATGTCCTCCGGGTGGTGGAGGCTTTACCTAGCCCCAGGCACCTTCAGTAATTACTGCCCAGACGTTCTGAGGGTGCGAGGCGGAATGTACGGGGAGAGGCGGTCCTTTAGGTATCCTGGGCCCAAGCCATTTAGGGCTTTATAGGTGATCATCAACACCTTATATTGAGCTCGGAAGCGGATGGGCAGCCAATGGAGGTCTTTCAGCACCGGTGTTATATGGCTGGTCCTGGGAGCGCCAGTGACCAGCCGGGCTGCCATATTCTGCACTATTTGCAGCTTCCGTGTTTGGTATAAGGGTTGCCCCATGTAGAGTACATTGCA
>NW_024818315.1:0-2019 GCF_019175285.1 Sceloporus undulatus | reverse complement strand
CTGAAGGTATATATCCTGCTCTCTTGTAATGCATAAACACTTCTGCTCATATTTGTTGTTCCCTAAAAAAAGAGGGAAAAAAAAAGAAAAAAAGACAGAAAGCAGGACATGTTTTGCAATTGTACAGTATTTCTTAAACAGTGACTCACCATTTGAGTTCTGCCCTCAAATGCATGTGAGAAGAAAGGAATTTTAAGTGGCACATTGGTTCATAGCAAATGAAACAGGAATAATTCTAAAGTAGGTAATACAATTGATGAAGAAAAGGCTTCTGGCAATTTTCCTTGCAACTGATCTATTGTACGTGACCAGAATAAACACACCAAAATTATGTGAGGCTATGAGAACTATCCATCTGCATCTTACAGAGTGAAGTAGAAATAGGGCTTATAAAAGAATTTCTTGGCCTTGTTACCTTAGATAGGGCTGTCCAGTAAGCATCTAGAGTTATGTACAGTATTGGGAAACAAAAGAGGTATAGAAGAATAGAATTCCAATTCTATTCTTTAAACTCTTTGACAAACTCAAGATTGTGTGACCATGACAGAAAAGATAGATGGTGTTTCACTAAACTGGTAAGAAAGTTTCTAGTTAAGACTTCGAATGCTGCATAGTAGGTCAGTCACAAAATCATACTTACTTGTACCATTGCAATATTAAAAGTAGGTACCTGTGACACATTGGTTATATAATAAAGAAATGGATGGTTACTACTGTAAAAAAGAAAAAGAAAAAGAAAACAAGATGGTCTTTTTCATGGTCATGTAATATTTGGTATGGACTGGATTATTTTTTAATAAAAGCGCCTCAGTAATGAAAGTAATGGACTAGTTTTAGCATACAGTATAGCAAGAAAGGCAAAGAGCTGTTCTACCAAGGATGCATTAGCAGTAGAATCCCATCTTTGATAGGAGATGTACAACAAGGGCTTGAGCTAAATAGACTGTAACAAATTCTGCCCAAATGATTGCTTTGGAATGATAAGAGGTCCAAAATGAAAACCCACATGCTATAATAATGCAGATACAACTGGACAATCAGAAATTGCATGTTGTATACAGTCATGTTCAATTTTAAGTTAGAATCTGGTTATCACTTGAATGAAAAGTATAATGAAATGTTATCAGGTTGTACTGATACCATTAAAATATATTTTCCATATCATGGCTGAGACCTAAATCAAAATGGAGAGTGTAGTCAAGAAGTCAGAAGAAGACAGGCCCCATACAGACAGGCCAAAATAAAGCTGCTTCGGGTGACTTTGGAGCAGGGCTGCCCAACTTACGGGCCGCGGGCCACAACCGGCCCGCTAAAGGATTTCTGGTGGCCCCTGAGTCCTTGCCCAATGGTGCTGGGTTGCTAGAAAATGCAGGGCAGCAAATACTCTTTCCCTGTGCATCTCCTCCTCCTATTCCAGGAGAGATATTACAAGGGGCTGGCTTACAGCTACTCTTCCTTCATTGGCCAGGCAGGCCAAGGGGGAGGAGCTTTCAGGATAAGCGCAGTGCTGGAGTGGAGAACTGGCACTGAAAGAGCGAGTGAGCAAGGCCAGGGGTCTGCCCATTAGTAAGGTAAGGGGCCGGGGGCCTTTGCTGAGTTGTGAGTGGAGGAGTGCCATGGTTCGGGCCTGGGATCCATGTTGTTGACCTGAGTTGGGGAGAGGGAGGGGAGAGGGCCATGGAGATTTGGGCTCCTGCATGGGATCCACGTTGTTGACCTGAGTTGGGGGGAGGGAGGGGAGAGGGCCATGGAGATTTGGGCTCCTGCATGGGAACCACGTTGTTGACCTGAGTTGGGGGGAGGGAGGGGAGAGGGGAAAGCCCAGGACTTTTATTTTGCTAAGAAAGAAATCAGTCAGCTAAGGGACTTTATAATAACAACAACAACAACAACAACAACAACAACAACAATTCAAAGACCTAGCTGTGTGAGTCAGTTTGCAAATGGACCTTCCATTATTATTATTATCATCCAAAGACCTAGCTGTGTGAGTCAGTTTGCAAATAGACCTTCCATTAT
>NW_024818314.1:0-2019 GCF_019175285.1 Sceloporus undulatus | reverse complement strand
GTGTTGGTCAAAGACAACTAGCAAATAGGTCCCAAGTCCTTAGTGGGCACATGGGTCTGTTTGTTAGGTTGATCTAACTCAGTGGTTCCCAACCTGTGGGTCGGGACCCCTTTGGGGGTCGAATGACCCTTTCATAGGGGTCGCCTAAGACCATCGGAAAACACATATTTGCATGTAGCGATGAAAAATAATTGTATGGTTGGGGGTCACCACAATATGAGGAACTGTATTAAAGGGTCGTGGCATTAGGAAGGTTGGGAACCACTGTCTAACTGCAGCTGAAAGCACATTCTACAACGCCTGTTATAAGAGTCTTGGCAATGGTTTGTGGTGTCTGACAGATGTATATAACCAAACAAAAAACATGTACCATGACAAAAATATCTACCATATGCTGGGGGCTGTTGATAATGACTAAAGAGTTACAGGATGGGAAAGAAAAGCAGTATGATATGGTAGTATTATTCAGGAGATCCAGGTTCAATTCTCTATGAAGCCAATATGCTTACCTAAGAGAAAAGGCAGGGCACAAAGGAAAGAACATCCCCCCCCCATAAAAGGCAGTGTTGTGTCTTGCTCTTGCTCCTGCTCCTGCTTTTTCTCTTCCTCAAAATGGTATCATTTAATTTAGCAGTGAGAGCTATTTCATTAAGTCATTCTCATTTTAGTCAGGCTTTGAATGGCAGCAAATAAAAAATGGACTTGGAGATCTGCCTAAACTAATCATTTTAAAAGTCTAAGCTGAGGATATTTTGAGCAATAGTATGGGAGCCAGTGAGGCTTAGTGGTTTGAATGTTGGGCTATGACTCTGGAGACCAGAGTTTGATTCCTGCTAGGCCATGGAACTCCACTGGGTGACCTTGGGCAAGTTGCATGTTCTCAGCCTCAGAGGAAGGCAATGACAAACCTCCTTTGAACAAATCTTGCCAAGAAAACCCCATGACAGGTTCGTTTTATAGTCGCCATAAGTAAAAAGAAAAAAAAACCCACTTGCGGGTACACAATAACAACAAAATAAGGAATTTTACTACTATAGAGAGCCTGCATGGTGTAGTGTATTGATCTTTAGATCAGAGTTAAAATCCCTACTCAGCCATGGAAATCCATTGAGTGGCCTTGGGCAAGTCACACTCTCTCAGCCTCTGAGCAAATCTTGCCAAGAAAATCACATGATTAGTTCACTTTAGGGTCACAATAAGTCAGAAATTACCTGAAGGCACACAACAACAATGAGATTAAGAAATGATTGTTTTACTCTGCTTGCCCCATTTGAGCCTTATGGCTAAGAAAATGTGTATGAATTTTACTAAAAGGATTGGGAACCATGGCCACAGAGAGGGTTTGACTGAATGTGATATTCCTAGCGATGAACACATTGCACTTAGGCCTGGGGGAAGTTTTGGCCCTGTACAAACTAGCTATCTGGAAGGAAGGAAAAGGAGAGAATGCTTCTCCTCTTAGGTCCGATTTAATGAAGAATGATGGCTGGAGGCGAGGGGACCTGTACTCAGACCTTCATTATACTTAATTATACTTACATGCATCCTAAGAGTCCGGAAGCCGTGCCAAAGCCATGCTTCAGTCTTAAGGACTGGAGTGCAGCTTTGGCGCTGCTTCTGGCCTCTTAAGATGTGTGTGTCATTTAAACAACATACCTTCAAAGTGACCTGAAGCAGCTTTATTTTGGCCTGTCTGTACGGGCCCTAGGTCTCTTTCTCACTACAAAATTATAACACATTGACTTTCCTTTAACTACCATGGTATGAGATCCTTAGATTTTTACTTTGGTGGGACATTAGAGATTTCTGATTGAAAATTCCAAGTATCTTCTGAAACTAAAGATTCCAGGATTCCATGGAGATAGGGCAGTTACACACAGAGATATGTGCATGGAGGTCAGTGTATGCAGGATAGTATAAAACAGGGGTAGGCAACTTTTTTGAGCTGGGGGCCGGGTTGCTGTCCCTCAGACAACTGGGGGGGCCGAAGCCAAAAAATAAATAATTAAATTTTTTTTT
>NW_024818313.1:0-2019 GCF_019175285.1 Sceloporus undulatus | reverse complement strand
ATGCAATATATGCAAAATATGGTAACTAGAATGCTTAATGTGGCTGTGACCAAAGAAATGGTGATGTTAAGTTCCTATCAGAGGACCCCCAGTAATTCAGGAAGAAATTCGCCAGAAGAGAAGGAGTTCTGGTAGAAGCAAGACTGATAGTGTTACTTGTTGACACAAGTGACAAGAAAAAATGGGGGAATGAGAGGAACAAATACCTGAAGGTCAAAGGACAGTTGGGCAGTTTAATGATTACAGCATAGCATGGCCAAGCAATCTGATAAAGAGGAACAATGGGATTGTGAAGGATTAACCAGAACTGTGGAAACTTGCCAGGAAGGCAGGAATTAGTCAATAAACTGGTTCTGGAAATTAAGAAATGTTAAAAGGTAACTTGAAGAAAGGATGTTGCTAAAACTATGCATTTTTAAATGTATAAAAGGTTTGAAGAAAGACAATTGGGTGTGACAGTCTTGGAATTGCCATGTAGGCAGCTGTCACCCCGTACAGAGAATAAAGGTGGTGCGCTTATTTTGAGCTACAGTTGGACTCTGGACTTTCTTTGTTGCTGGGTGCTCCAAGGACCCTTCCGGCATAGGTTGGGAGGGCTTGCTACCCTCCCCCTTCATCAGGATGTTTGTTAGCAAAATAGGAATGCGTCTGGATTCACAAGCATCACGCTGATGAACAACCGTGGGGTTTGAATGAAAAACAGGATTGCAGTTGTTTGCTTTAAGAAGGGAAAGCTTTATCCCAATTTTCCTACAAGCAGCCCTTCCTTAGTGCCCTTTTCCTGGCTATGACAGGAGGTTACCATCAGTTTTACAATCAATAACAATTTAGTATTAGTTCCTTGTGGAAGATTTGTTATGCTATCCCACTATATTGGAGCAGGCATCCTATCTGTACTTAATTGTAATGCTGTAAGTATATAACCTTCATAATTATGTATTTATCTATTATTCATGTTTGTTATGGTAAAAATGCCTTTTCACAACATTGTTGTTGTTGTGAGCCTGCAAGTCATTTTCTATGGTGGACCTATCATAGGATTTCTTGGTAGGTTTCTTCAGAGGAGTTTGCCAATGTCATTTGTGGCTGAGAAAGTGTGAGTTACCCAAGGCCACCCAATGGATTTTGGCTTCATGGCCGAGCAGGGATTCGAATCCTGTTCTCCAGCATTAGGCCTATTATTGTCATTTTAAGATGTCTGAGGAAGTCATAAAGATGAAAGGGAGACTATAAATCCCCAGGGTGGCCCGTCCAATGACCTATGATCCTATAGTTCACAATTTCAACTATAACTTTTGACTCAGTGGTCTCCTCCAAGTCCTCCCAATCAATAAAGTTGAATTACTGCCACGGCTGCATCCGCACTGCAGAAATAATCCAGTTTGATGCCAATTAAAAGTGGCATGGCTCAGTGCTGCGGAAACCTGTGACTTGTCATTTATTGTGGCAACAGAGTTCTCTGACAAAGAAGGCGAAATATCTCATAAAACTACATTTCCCAGAATCCCATTGCATGGAGGCATGGCAGATAAAGTGGTGTCAGCCTGGATTATTTCAGCAGTGTGGATGCAGTCATAGACTTACACCCCGCTGCTGTCGATCTGTGTTTCGGCATTCTTGCCAAGAGGATAAAGAATAAGGAGTTTTGGTGAATGCCAGCAAAGTTGTTTCACTGCACTACCAAAAATTAAGAACTGTTTCTGTGAATTCTGGGAATCTGTAGTTTGTTGCAGCACCAGAGTGCTTTGACGGTCACAAAATGACAAATCCCAGAATTCCATAGCATGGAGCCATGGCACTTAAAGCGGGGCTAAGCTGCATTCATTCTGCAGTGCAGGTGAGACCTCCATCTCACCGATCTCATAGGGTTGTTGGGGCCAGAGGAAAGGCATGTGAATAGGACACCAGAAAAGGAATGATGGAGAGGCATTCAACTAGGAAATGCTGCAGGAAAGAAGGAAAAGAGGCATGTTTTCCTGTCACCACCGTGCAACTTGGATTTTACCCAAATGAAGATAA
>NW_024818312.1:0-2019 GCF_019175285.1 Sceloporus undulatus | reverse complement strand
AGATAAAACCGCGAGTACATGTGTAATTAACAGAAATTCTAAAATCATATCTAAAAACATAGAAACATTAAAAAAATCTGTCAGTCATAATGAGCGTCTTTCAGCAAAACATACATTCTATGTGGAGTCAGGAGGATATGCTGACCGGAAAAGATAAGTCTTTAAGGCTTTCTTAAAGGCATCTAAAGAGGGACTATGCCATATCTCTTCTGGAAGCTTGTTCCAGTGCATGGGAGCTACAGATGAAAAAGCTTTTTGGAGAGTTGATGCCAGTCTTGTCTTAGGATGTTCAAGTAAGCATTTCCCTGTGGTTCTGAGAGTGCAGGGCAGATTATATGGGGAGAGGTGCTCCCTCAAGTAACACGGCCCCAAGCCATGTAGGGCTTTATAGGTAATAACCAACACTTTGTACTGAGCCCGGAAGTTAATAGGCAGACAGTGGAGTGATCTTAATCCCGGTGTTATATGATCTGATCTAGAAGTTCCAATGACCAATCTGGCTGCAGCGTTTTGAACTAGCTGAAGCTTCCAAACCTGGTACAAAGGTGGCCCCATGTAGAGCGCATTACAGAAATCTAATCGAGAGGTTACCAGTGCGTGTACTACTGTTTCAAGGTCCTTTTGATCAAGGCAGGGTCGCAGTTGGCGTATCAGCCGAAGCTGGTACCAAGCACTCTTGGCCATCGCATCTACTTGAGAGATGATAACTGTAGAGATGAGTCCAAGAGTACTCCCAGACTGCGAACTTTGTCCTTTAGGGGAAGTGTGACCCCATCCAGGACAGGATGACAAATTTCCCTGTCAGGACTTGGGGTACCTATCACGAGTACCTCTGTTTTCTCTGGATTCAACTTGAGTTTGTTTCCCCTCATCCAGCCCATTATTGACCCCAGGCAGGCATCCAGAGGAGAGATGCCTTCCTTAGTCACTGTATCAGTCGGAGACATGGAGAGATAGATCTGGGTGTCATCAGCGTACTGATAACACCGAGCTCCGTGCTTTCGGATGATCTCTCCCAGAGGTTTCATGTAAATGTTAAACAGCATGGGGGACAGGATGGCACCTTGCAGGACGCCCGATGACAGCTCACTTTTACGAGAGCAACTGTCCCCGAGCCTCACCATCTGGAATCTTCCCGAGAGGTAGGAACGGAGCCACTGGCGCGCAGTGCCCCCAATACCCAACTCTCCCAGGCGTTCCAGAAGGATACCATGGTCACTGGTATCGAAAGCCACTGAGATGTCCAAGAGCACCAACAGGGTCATACATCCCCTGTCGATACTCAGACGGAGATCATCGACTAAGGCGACCATAGCAGTCTCAACACTGTATCCCGTTCTGAAGCCAGTTTGAAATGGGTCCAGATAATCGGCTTCATCCAAAACAGCTTGGAGTTGAAAGGCGACTGCCCTCTCGATCACCTTGCCCAAGAAAAGTAGAAAGGAGACCGGTCTATAACTACTCATCTGCAAGGGGTCCAAGGAAGGTTTTTTCAGAATTGGTTTTACTATGGCCTGTTTTAAGACAGATGGAAATATCCCTTCCCGGAGAGAAGTATTGATTATAGTGAGTAATGAAGATTTTATTACTTCTCCTCCCTGAACGGTCAACCATGAAGGACAAGGGTCGAGAGGACAAGTCGTCCTTTTTACACAGCCAAGGAGCTTGTCCATGTCCTCGGTATTCACAAATTCAAAGTGATTCAGAATAACCTTGCTTCCAGAGACACTGGACACCTCTTCACATGCCTCTGTCAAAAGACCAGCATCAAGATCAGCTCTTATCTGAGAGATTTTATTAACAAAGAAGTCATTAAAAGTGTCACAGCAGGCTCTAGTTGGTTCTAGTAAAGGGTTCAGGGCGGCCGGGAATTGAGTTAATTCCCTAACCACCCTGAACAGCTCTGCTGGGTGAGACTCTGTCAATGCAATCCGTGCAGCACAGAACGAATTCTTTGCTGCATCGATTGCCACTCCATAGGAACGTAACATGTTATTATTATTATTATTATTATTATTA
>NW_024818311.1:0-2019 GCF_019175285.1 Sceloporus undulatus | reverse complement strand
TAAATAATGGAGATTGTGTAATAATTTATTGAATTAATGTTTTGCAACAATAGTCACAAAAACATTATATGTTTTTCTTGGCATTTTTACTTCTTCCTTGATTGAGCAACTGCTTTGGGTCTAGGAGCCAAGTTCTGGCCCAAATTGGGGGGGGGGGGGGTGAAAATATGGAAATATGATGTAATTGAAAGTCTACTTCTAGTTTGGATTTTTAAATTACACACACACACACACACACACACACACACACACAGTGCTCCCTTGCTTTACGTGGGGATCTGTTCTGGACCCCCTCCTCTACATAAAGCAAATAGTGCATATGCTCGAGCCCCACTGAAAATAATGGGGCTTGTGCATGTGGTGTGGCATGGTGTAGCGCACGTGGTGCGGTGCACATGGCATGGGAGCGCTTGCCATTCTATTTCCATGTAAAAGGCGCCCACGTATGATGTGGGTGCACTGTGTCTCTGTGTGTGTGTGTGTGTGTACACTGTTAAGGGCAATTTCTGTACTTTCAAGGGTCATCCAACCTCTGTAAACCCAAAATACCAATTCTTGAATACTCCAGGAGCAGAAAAATCATGCAGCTCCACAACACCTTTAGCTTTGAGGATATTAGTAGGAAATTGGTGGAACCAACAGATCAGGCAACATTTGGGCCATGAGCTGTAATTTGTCAATCTCTGGCCTTTTGGGGTTTAAAGAAATAAAAATGGTTTAAAAGCAGTTCAGTTAACCTAAAAAACATCCAGAGTAGTTGTGTTGGCCATACAGCAAATCCAGTAACACCCAAATAATGGTACCTTTATTGGGCCAACCAAAATGCACAATTACGTGTTGCAAGCTTTCGAAGTCACACTGACTTTTTCATCAGGCAAGGTGTTAAAATAAACAGGAGGGGGGAAAAGGAAGACTAAGAGCAGAAACAGCAAAATGCAGGCCTATGACTAACATCTTCATTTTTTTTTGTTTTAACACCTTGCCTTATGAAGAAGTCAGTGTGATTTCGAAAGCTTGCAACATGTAATTGTGCATTGCATCTTCCGTCACAGTAACAATCCTAATGTCTTGTTTGGACAAATTCATACTGCATATATAAACAAAACGGAGAACAAGGAAATCTTTAACAGTTTACGTACTGACTTCAGTATTTTATACTGCTCTTATCTTTAGTCAGTCTTTTTATTAAAATATTTGTTTATCACTTCTCATCCTACCAGAGCCCCTGCGGCAATGTAGAACAGATAGAAAGATCATTTAAACCAAGCCAACTGTGCTTTTTTAAAGAAAAAAAAATCTTTGAAAACCACACTAGGGATTGAAATTCCAGACAAACTCATATGGGAGGAAGCAGTCCTTCATATATCCTGGCTCTAAGCCATTTAGGACTTTCTATGGTGATCTGGGATACGAAGTAGGATCCAGCCTGTTTAGCACTTGGATGAGAGAATGCCAAGAAATACCTGGTGATGTATGCTATATTCAGAGAAAGGCAATGGCAAGTCACCTTTGAGTGTTCATTGCCTATGAAATGTATGGGCTTTCTACAAGTTGACAGGCAATGTGAAGGCATATGTACAGGACCCCCCTCCCACCCCCCCAAAAAACCCCTAGCATCTTGAATTTAGAAGCTCAATTTGGAAGTCTGAGATGTAATGCTGAGCTATCCTGAATTATCTTGATTTTGCCACCATTATATCCACCATATCACCACTTTACCTAGATCTTTCATGTCATTGAAAGATTGTTTCTCAGTGAAGGTTTGCCTTTGACACCACTGTCTTTCCCTAATTTAGAGATTCTGCACACACAATCCAAGTGTAATTTGGGAATTTAAACCAAACTCTAGTTTTCAAGATCCAAGAAATCAAAGGGAAATTTAAACAAATAGAGTGGTTGCTATCCTGCCAATAAGGGAACACATTACATGACCAAGTAGAAATAAAACACAATGGAAACAATACACTGATGAACTATATAAAAGAGATGAAAGGATGGCAGATTCATTCAAGGAAGAAC
>NW_024818310.1:0-2020 GCF_019175285.1 Sceloporus undulatus | reverse complement strand
CATTTTATGCAAATAGAACAATGGTTTAAAAATTGGAAGAAAAAAATATAGAAAATGGAAAATATACACAATTTGAACAAATAGTTCAGAAAGGAAAAGAAATGGAGGAAAATGAAAATATGAAAGGTATAACTAGCAAAATTTATAAAATATTAATGGAGAATAAGAGGAAAAAATTAAATCAAATTATTTTAAAAGAAATATGGGAAGATGAATTAGGATGTAAACATTGTGACAATGGATGGAATAAGATTTGAGAACAAAGACATTTGAAAAATGTATTGGTGCGAATTAAGGAAAATTATTATAAATTGATTTGGAAATGGTATTTGACACCATTGAGACTACATAATATAAACAAAGAGAATTCAAAATATTGTTGGAGAGGCTGTCAGGAAGAAGGATCATATATATATATGTGGTGGCAATGTAAATATGTACAAAAATTTTGGGATATATTAGAGATAGAAAATGTTATGAATATAAAGATAGATAGAAAACCAAACATAGTATTGTTATCACTATATTATCAAAGTAGAATTTGTTTACTGCTGCGCGATTAATCATAGCAAGAAATTGGAAAACAAAAATAAATGTGAAATTGGAGGATTGATATAAAGAAGTTTGGAAGTTAGCAATTAATGACAAATTAACATGTAAATTGAAAGTAAAAAAAGGATTATGGAAAAGAAATTATTTTGATGAAATATGGAAAAATTGTTGAAAATGTATTAAGAAAAGAAGATGGGAAACTAGCTCCACAGGAGGTATTAAAATTTTGGATGGAGTATAAAGAAGGGGATGGCTCCAGGGGTGGGGTGCACTGAGGGGATATTTAGGGGGTTTTGTAAAAAAAATGGACAAGATGTAAAAGTACAGATATGTATGGAAAGAAAAAATAAATTAAAAGTGGACTAGGAGAGGAGACAGTCAAAAGAGCACAAGAAGTTGGCTTCATGGGTTTTACAGCAACAGAGAGCAACTAAACAAGGTACAGCTCTGGAGACAGTCTTTGCAATTGCCCATCTAGATAATAAACAATTTAGTCCACAGTATGCCTCATGAAATTATTGAAAAGAATAAAACATTGGCAGGTTACACACTGCCAAAAAGTACGTGCTCGGAAAGGAAGCCCCTAACCCTAGTACGTGCAAGGCACGTAAAAAATGGCAGCGCCCATTCTCTATGGGCACCACTATTTTGACGTAGCGGACACTTAGCGTTCACACGTTGCGGTGCAGAAATAACGCAGGACCTTGAGGCATCATTTCGGCACTGTAAAAAGAACCCGCTTTTTGCACGTTCTTTTTGCTGCACTGGGGAACCGTGCGGTTTGTCCGCTGCAGTTCCCTGGCGCAGCAAACATGGGCGCTGGCAGAGCACCCTTTTGGGGAGGTCTGTAAAGTGCCATAGATATACAAATATTCTGCTGTATGTGTAAATATATATTTCTGGCTTACAGTCAATATAAAGTTCCACAGAATTTCTTTTTCAGTTTTTTTTTCTTATCAAGTGTTCCCTGTTGTTCAGTGTAGGTATTAATACAATGATGTAACACTTGGGAGAAAAAATACAACCAAGTAACCCAGCACTGGAAGTTCAGATGGAGAAGATCTCCACAACTACCATGTACTTGCCCTTGGTGCTCAGGTAGGTTGGAACAAAGGTTAACCAAACACTGCAAAAGATGAACATACTGAATGTGATAAACTTGGCTTCACTGAACTTGTCAGGTAGCGTTCGAGCAAAGAAGGCCACTATAAAACTGATGTTTGCCAGAAAGCCCAGGTAACGTACAACACAGAAAAACATAATCCTAGACCAGTGATGGCGAACCTTTATGAGGTCGTGTGCCGGGGGCGGGGCTTCTACCCCCAGGATGGGGGGTGGGTGCTTGGGCAGGGCTTCCGCCCTCCAGGGGGCGGGGCTTCTACCCTCCAGGGGCAGGGCTTCCACCCGCTTTTCAGAGGGTCCCTCCTGGGGCCGTCAGAGGCCGGCAAAAGAGCCCTCACCCTTCCGT
>NW_024818309.1:0-2020 GCF_019175285.1 Sceloporus undulatus | reverse complement strand
CTCCCGCGAGGAGCAAAAAAGGAGCTCCAAAATGGAGCTCCTTCTTGCGACGCTTCTATGACATCGCGAGGCGCCACTGGCGCATTCACGACGTCATAGGCTCCACGACACGTCTGGACACTATGCGTCCGATACGTAAACATGGCGGCCCCCATTTGGAAGGGGCGCCGCCATGTTGTACGTATGGAATACGTACTAGGGTTAGGGGGGTGCGGAAGCACCGCCCCTTCCTAACCCTAATACGTATTCTATACGTATTTTTGGCAGTCTGTAAACCGCCTATGTCTCTTAATAGCAGTTCACCAAATTAATAAGTATATAAAACAAAAACATGAAACAAGCTGGACAAGGTAATTGTTACATGGATTTGTAATTGGTTGACTGGCCGAATCCAAAGGATATTCAACAGTGGCTCCTTTTCATCCTGGAGAGAAGTGACCAGTGGAGTGTCCAGTGGGGCTCTGTTCAGGGTCCAGTGCTATTCAACATCTTTATCAATAACTTGGATGGCATCAATAGGGGCATACTTATCAAATTTGCAGATGGCACCTAATTAGGAGGAGTAGCTAATACCACAGAGAACTGGATCAAAATTCAAAATGACCTGAATAGACTAGAAAGCTGGGCCAAAGCAAACAAAATGAAATTCAACACAGAGAAATGTAAGGTATTGCACTTATGGCAGAAAAATGATATGCACAGGTGTAAGATGGGTGACACCTGGCTGAATGAAACTACATGTGAAAGGGATCTAGGAGTCCAGGTAGACCACAAGTTGAACATGAGTCCACAATGCGATGCGGCAGCTAACAAGGCCAATGCGATTTTTGGCTGCAACAATAGAAGTATAGTGTCTAGATCAAGGGAAGTAATAGTGCCACTCCATTCTGCTCTCTCAGGCCCCACCTGGAATATTATGTCCAGTTATGGGCACCATAATTAAAAAAAGACATTGAGAAACTGGAGCGTGTCCAAAGGAGGGCAACTAAAATGGTGAAGGGTCTGGAAACCATGGCCTATGAGGAAAGACTTATGGAACTAGGGATGTTTAGCCTGGAGAAGAGAAGGTTAAGAGGTGATATGATAGACTGCTTAAATACTTAGAGGGGTGTAATATTAAGGGGGGAGCAAGCTTGTTTTCTTCTGCTCCTGAGACTTGAACTCAGAGCAATGGATGCAAGCTCCAGGAAAAGAGATTCCAGCTCAACATTTGGAGGAACTTCCTGACAGAAAGGGCTGGGTTTTTCTTTTTAATTTTATCTTTATTAAATTTTCCAATAATATCTTCATCACTGCAAGTCACATAAATGCAATTTTCAATAACACACAAGACATTTGATCTTCTTTGTCTTTTTCTTCACTTCCTGCTTTAAAAGAGCTTGTGTGTGTTGCCTATCACACTTCTTTTTGTTTCTTGCAATGAAGTTATACAATCCCCTCATTGAATTATCACATTTCCCCCCTTTTTTAATATACAAAGGGTTGTATATCTAAACGTATTCTCCTAATTTTATTTAATAATCCCTATAACTTTGATTTCCTTGAAAAATATTTCTTCTCCGTCTCTCTTCACATATTTTATTTTGCTCATATTTATGCATAAAATCAGACCAGGTTTTTATCCACAGCCCATCTTTTCTACCAATACGTCACTATTGCATCCAATCCTTTTCTATTTTGTCTCTCTTCTTATCCTGCAGAGTACATGAAAGTCTATCCAACTCTCTAATCTCATTAAGTCTTAACAGCCACTCATCTACCTGTAACTTCTCCTCTGATTTCCAATATTTTGCTCTCAATATCCTGGCCAGTGTTATCATGTATAGCATAATTCGCAATAGCTTGTTCTCATCCTCTGCCTTCATGAAATGTGTCATATTCAGAAGGTACAATTCCGGTCTTTTCTTGTATTTCATACCATAACTTTGCTGTATTATTCTGTGTCTATCATCCCAAAACCCTTTTACCTTTTCACATTTCCACATCTGGTGGAAATGTGAAAAGGTAAAAGGGTTTTGGG
>NW_024818308.1:0-2020 GCF_019175285.1 Sceloporus undulatus | reverse complement strand
GTCCCCTCTTTCTCTCTCTCTTGGGGCCAGTTCCCTTTCTCTAAGGTCAACCTGGGACTGAGAATGGCCAACCTGGGACTGAGAGGAAGGGGTTTTGGGGGTCCACTCTTTCGTTCTCTCTTGGGGGTCAGTTCCCTTTCTCTTAAGACCAACCTGGGACTGATTTGGGTCAGAGGGACAAGGCCTTGGAGCAGAGAGGAAGGGGTCTTGGGGGTCCCCTCTTTCTTTCTCTCTTGGGGGTCAGTTCCCTTTCTCTAAGGCAAACCTGGGGCAGAGGAAGGGGTCTTGGGGGTCCCCTCTTTCTTTCTCTCTTTGGGGTCATTTCCCTTACTCTAAGGCCAACCTGAGACTGAGAGAGGCCTGAGGGAGAAGGCCATGGGGCAGAGAGGAAGGGGTCTTGGGGATCCTATCTTTATTTCTATCTTGGGGGTCAGTTCCCTTTCTCTAAGGCCAACCTAGGACTGAGAGAGGCTTGAGGGAGAAGGCCATGGGGTAGAGAGGAAGGGGTCTTGAGGGTTTCCTCTTTTTTTCTCTCTTGGGGTCAGTTCGCGTACTCTAAGGCCAACCTGGGACTGAGAGTGGACAAAGGGAGAAGGCCATGGGGCAGAGAGGAAGGGGTCTTGGGGGTCCCCTCTTTCTTTCTCTCTTGGGGGTCAGTTCCCTTTCTCTAAGGCAAACCTGGGGCAGAGGAAGGCGTCTTGGGTGTCCCCTCTTTATTTCTCTCTTGGGGTAATTTCCCATTCTCTAAGGCCAACCTGAGAATGAGAGGGGCCTGACATAGAAGGCCATGGGAGAGAGGAAGGGGTCTTGGGGTCCCCTCTTTCTTTCTCTCTTGGGGGTCAATTCCCTTTCTCTAAGGCCAACCAGGGACTGAGAGAGGCTTGAGGGAAAAGGCCATTGGGCAGACAGGAAGGGGTCTTGGGGGACCCCTCTTTCTTTCTCTCTTAGGGTCACTTCCCTTTCTCTAAGGCCAACCTGGGACTGAGAAGGAAAAAGGCCATGGGGCAGAGAGGAAGGGTGTCTTGGGTGTCCCCTCTTTCTTTCTCTCTTGGGGGTCATTTCCCTTACTCTAAGGTCAACCTGGGACTGAGAGGGGACAGAGGGAGAGGGCCATGGGCAGAGAGGAAGGGGTCTTGGGGGTCCCCTCTTTCTTTCTCTCTTTCGGGTCAGTAAACTTTATCTAAGGCCAACCTAGGACTGAGAAGGGACAAAGGCAGAAGGCCATGGGGCAGAGAGTAAGGGGTGTTAGGGGTCCCCTCTTTCTTTCTCTCTAGGGGGTCAGTTCTCTTTCTCTAAGGCCAACCTGGGACTGACAGAGGCGTTAGGGAGAAGGCCATGGGGCAAAGAGGAAGGGGTCTTGGGGGTCCCCTCTTTCTTTCTCTCTTGGAGACAGTTCCTTTTCTCTAAGGCCAACCTGGGACTGAGAAGGGAGAAGGCCATGGGGTAGAGAGGAAGGGGTCTTGGGTGTCCCCTCTTTCTTTCTCTCTTGGGGGTCATTTCCCTTACTCTAAGGCAAACCTGGGACTGAGAGGGGACAGAGGGAGAAGGCCATGGGGCAGAGAGGAAGGGGTCTTGGGGGTCCCCTCTTGCTTTCTCTAGTGGGGGTCAGTTCCCTTTCCGTAAGGACATCCTGGGACTGAGAGGGGAGAGAGGAAGAAGGCCATGGGGCTGAGAGGAAGGGGTCTTGGGGGTCCCCTCTTTCTTTCTCTCTTGGGGGTCAGTTCCCTTTCTCTAAGGCCAACCTGGGACTGAGAGGGGAGAGTGGGAGAAGGCCATGGGGCTGAGAGGAAGGGGTCTTGGGGGTCCCCTCTTTCCTTCTCTCTTGGGGGTCAGTTCTCTTTCTCTAAGGCCAACCTGGGATTGAGAGGGGCCTGACATAGAAGGCCATGTGAGAGAGGAAGGGGTCTGGGGGGTTCCTTCTTTCTTTGTCTCTTGGGGGTCAGTTCCCTTTCTCTAAGGCCAACCTGGGACTGAGAAAGGAACGTTGGGTACTTACCGTGACACGTTCATTTCCTGCAGA
>NW_024818307.1:0-2020 GCF_019175285.1 Sceloporus undulatus | reverse complement strand
AAATGTAAAATTTGTTAATATTATAAATTTATAAGATAAGTTTGTAAGTTTATCATTTATAAAATTACACTGTGAAGAGTTCTTAAAGGCAGATCAAATTTGCTTCAAAATGTCCTCACTTTTTAAGGCTGACATCTCTTACTAATGCCCAGCTCCATCACACAACAGGTTTGAGGAGACTGCTCTAATGAAATAATTGCGTCTGATGCAGGGAACTGGAAAGATGGGGTATTTCCCCCCAGTGTGCCAGAGACTAGTCCCCTATTTGTGCCCATTGACTACAACTCTTTGCTTCTTTCATGGAAACTCACAGCAGACCAGCATCTAAGATCTCACAGATTGGCTCTAAACGCTCCAGGAACCCATGATGATACAGTCTCAGTGTGGTCTCCCAACAACATCCTTGAGCCAACTCAGAACTCATTTTCAGACAAATAATGAAGAGAATATTTATACAGAAAGAATTTTCTTCACCATTGAGGTCTAAATGACATATGATAATGGAGATCCATGACAGTGATCTCCTCACCCAAAAATTATAAGTAGCGGTGTGTGTGTGTGTGTGTGTGTGTGTGTGTGTGTGTGTAAATACACTCATCACTCCACATTTGCTGAGGTTAGAGGCACAGGACCACCGTGAATGCAGAAAAACTGCAAATAACAAAAACACTTGTTTTTACCTGAGAGAACACCTATCTAGGAATCTCTAGATCCTCCAGTGCAACTCTGTGGTCAACATCTGCTAGACCTTGACCCCAGAATTAAGCTGGAGGAGCTACAAATGCCTAGTGGAGAGTTCTCTCTAGGAATCTCTAGATCCTTCAGTGCGACTTTTGGTTAAAGTTGACCTCAGCATTGCATTGGAGGACCTAGATATTCCTAGAGAGAACATAATAAAATCCATGAATAATCAAATACCCAAAAGTCAAAGCCACAAATGTGGAAGGACGCGTGTGCAAATGGGTCTGATTGCTATCACATTTGACTGAGTGGAGGGAGGAAAGGACTAAACACATTTATGGGCCTTCAAATAATTTCCTAGGGCGACCGTAATGTGAAGGAGGCTTTCCGGGCAAGAGTTGTTCAAAGGGGGTTTGCCATTGCCTTCCTCTGAGGCTGAGAGTGTGAGACTTGCCTAAGGTCACTCATTGGATTTCCATGGCTGAGTGGAGATTTGGACCCTAGTCTCCCAGGATCCGAGGCCAACACCCAAACCACTACATCACACTAGCTAAACACAGGCTCCCATCAAATTCAGGTGTCCTCTACGCTTCTTGTATAGGGTATGTTTTTTAAGTTGGAATAGTGTGACTCTTCAGAAACCACCTATCCCATTCTTAACACAGACATCCAGATGAATGTATGTTGTTCATGATTTCAGAAATTAGCAACTATTTTTTTAAAATTTTGCTTTTTCAAGTTGGTTCTCTTATCACTCAGTTTTTACATGTGAAATAAATCACAGGTAATTATTATGAGGGTGCATTCCTACATTTCTTCCTGTTACATATAAAAGCTATAGATGGAATTTGGGTTATAGTATCTACTTAGTTAATGTGAGATAACAATTATGATAAGGAGTTTAGAGTGGGGAAATAGAAAAATAGTATGGGGAAGCTTAGCTATTGCTGAGTTACACTAGAGAACTAGAACAAGACTACTTTTCAGTTCTGAAAGGGACTGAAGCACTCCAGTTCTAAAATGTAGAGATAGAGCTTGTCGTAGTGATGGGAGATTGACACTGGATGATCAGGTGGCCAGGGTTTTTTTTTGATACTATGTTATATGATATCCAAATCACTTTTGGAAATTTCTAAATTCTTTTCTACAGAGATATCCCTGTACCAGGGAGTCCAAAAGTCCAGCTTTTCTCAAAGGGAGTATAGCACTGGTGCAGGCGGCATCATGACGCAACCTTTCAATTTCTGGCAGAACTTCCTGATCCAGAGGCTCTACACAGAAAATGCTTAATATTATTATTTCCCCTGCACTTTAAGTACTCTTACTCAACCTTTGTCAT
>NW_024818306.1:0-2020 GCF_019175285.1 Sceloporus undulatus | reverse complement strand
CGCATCTGCGCACCGCCCCGGGAGTGCCGCCCACGGACTAAGGGGCATCCCGCTGCTGCGTACCTGCGCAGTTGCGCATCGTCATTGGTGTGGGAGGCTTGGGTTGGCCCTGGGAGCAGAGGATGCCTGTAGTGGCTAACCTCTGCTCCGTTAGTAGCCATAGAGGGGTGGGGGGAGGATAGGGATACGGGGGATGCCTGGGCCGGGGATAACATCGTGGTGAGCGGAGCTCCAATTGAGGTTGTGTGGGGCAGGGGGAGGTATGGTGGTGGAAGAAGGGACTTCCGTTCCAGGGGAAGGCGTGATCGATGCGTCATATCTATCTCGCCTTCCTGTCCCCCTCCCAACCTGAAGGACCTGAGGGTCACTCCAACCGTGCCACAAACCCTGTCGCTGCTCCTGTGCAATGCCAGGTCGCTTAATAACAAGACCCACATCCTCCAGGATCTGCTGGAGGACTCTAAGTGTGACCTGGCTTGCATTACCGAGACCTGGCTGGGGCCTGAAGGGGATGCTGTGTGGGCTCAGGCCCTGCCTGCTGGGTACTCGGTGAAGGACCAGTGCAGGTTAGGTGGGCGGGGGGGGTGTGGCCTTGGTACATAGGAACACCGTGTCCCTCACCAGGAACCACATCCGACAGACCTCCTATATCGAGTGTATTTACCTGACCCTAAAGGCTAGGGACAGTCTAGGGATTCTGTTAGTGTACCGGCCACCCCGTGCATTAGCGGACTCCCTTAACGAGCTGACACAGCTGGTCGCTGAGCTGATGTTGGAGACGCCCAGGCTTTTAGTCCTGGGTGACTTCAACATCTCCCTCACGGCCAGCCATGTTCCATCCGGTGCGGCTCGGGAATTCATGGATACCATGGCGGCCATGGGCCTGTCCCAGCTGATACAGGGTCCTACGCATTGCGCGGGTAATACTCTCGATTTGGTCTTCTGTTCGGATGCGGAAAGTCCGTGGGCGGAAATAGTCAATGTTTCCCCCCTGTCATGGACGGACCATTTCCTGGTAGAGGTGAAAATCAAGGCCTCTACCCAGATCCCCCCCGGGGGTGGTGGACCTGTTAGGATGGTCCACCCTCGAAGGCTGATGGAACCCAAAAGGTTCCAGGAAGCCTTAGAGGGGTCCATGGTTGGAAGCGACGGCGACTCTGTTGATGCCCTTACCGGTATTTGGAATACCGGTCTCTCTCGGGCTATACACAGTGTCACTCCCAAGCGCCCTCTCAGGCCCGCTTCCAAACGTAAGCCCTGGTATACGGAAGATCTCCGGGCGAGGAAGCGGGTTCTGCGACGGCTAGAGTACCGTTGGCGGAAACACCTTTGCTTACACGACAAGGCTCTCCTAGACCAACTGTTAGAGGACTACGGAGAGGCAATACGGGCAACAAAGAATTCGTTCTGGTGCTCGTATTGCGTCCGCTGAGTTGCGTCCGGCAGAGTTGTTCAGGGTGGTCAGGGAGCTAACTCAGCTTCCTCCCGCCCTGAACCAGATCCTTGAACCTTCTAAGGCTGCTGTGACTTATTTAACGACTTTTTTGCGGATAAAACCTCTCGCATAAGCGAAGGTCTGGACGCCGACATTATAGCAGATCCTAGGGTAGAAGTATCCAGAGCCTCCGTGGACTATGTTAAACTGGATCAGTTTGAGTTGGTGAGTACCGAGGATGTGGACAAGATCCTTGGAAGTGTTCGGAAAACAACCTGCTCTCTTGATCCCTGTCCCTCGTGGTTAGTGGCCCAGGGGGGACCGGTGGTAACATCTTTGTTACACCGGATAATCAATACATCTTTGAGGGATGGGCTATTTCCATCGGATCTTAAATTGGCCACAGTAAGACCGATCCTAAAAAAAGCCCTCCCTCGACCCCCTGGTACATAATAATTATCGGCCAGTCTCGCTGCTACCATTTCTGGGAAAGGTGATTGAAAGGGCGGTTGCTATCCAGCTCCAAGCGGTCTTGGATGAAACGGATTATCTGGACCCATTTCAAACTGGCTTCCGGGCGGGTTA
>NW_024818305.1:0-2020 GCF_019175285.1 Sceloporus undulatus | reverse complement strand
TTAAGAGGTGATATGATAGCCCTGTTTAAATACTTGAAGGATGCCATATTGAGGAGGGAGCAATCTTTTTTCCCTGCTGCTCCAGAAAATAGACACAATGGAGCAATGGATGCAAGCTCCAGGAAAAGAGATCCCAGCTCAACGTTAGGAGGAATCTCCTGAGAGTAAGAGCTGTTTGTCAGTGGAAGAAGACGCTCCCTCAGTGGAGAATGATGAAGTCTCCTTCTTTGGAGGCCTTTAAGCAGAGGCTGGATAGCCATCTGTCCTTGGGGATGCTTTGCTTGAGAGTTCCTGCATGGCAGAATGGGGTTGGACTGGATCGGGGCCCTTCTTGGGGTCTCTTCCAGCTCTAGGATTCCCAGCATTCCCCATCACTCACTCGGCTGGCTTAAGGGAACCTTAAGGGAACCCTCTCTTGGGTTGTCAGCACAGGGCTTGGGCTCTTGCAGCCCTCCTCCAGCTGTCAGTTCTGAAATGCCTGGCCCTGCTCAGCCTCCAAAGGGCCTTTCAGTCTCTGCTTAACATCCCTTCAGTCCCTAGTCCAGAGGCATCCTCTCCCCCCCCCCCTCAAATTCATTGTCTCAAAGTCCTTCCACTTTTGCTTCTCCAGTTGTAGGTTTTGCACTTCTGGGGCAGAAAAGCTGGACCCTGGGACTTTGTTTTATCTGCTGGGATCCCTTGGGTTCCCTAAGACAAGAGAGCCTAGTAGTGGTTGCATCAAAATGCATCCATATATACATGATGCCCCCCTTAAAACAAGATTAAACAATATAAGTTTAAAACTGCATATTTAAATCTGATCTATGGGCAAGTATGGCCTCCCTATGGGCAAGTACTGACATATGTACGTCCCCAAATCTGAGTAACTACATCTGAGGAAGTAGACTTTAGTCTAGGAAAGCTCCCCATGCTGCCAACTTCTTTCTTTCCATGAGTCTCAAAAGTGCTACAAGATCTCTCTATATTATTATTATTAATGCATCTAATCATAGAAAGTTGGAAGAGACCCCAAGGGCCATCCAGTCCAACTCCCTGCCATGCAGGAAATCCAAATCAAAGCATCCCCGACAGATGGCCATCCAGCCTCTGCTTAAAGACCTCCAAAGAAGGAGACCTCACTACACTCCAAGGGAGTTTGTTCCACTGTCGGACAGCCCTTATTCTCAGGAAGTTTCTCCTAACGTTGAGTTGGAATCTCTTTTCCTGCAGCTTGGATCCATTGTTCCTGGTCCTGTTCTCTGGAGCATGGACACATGGCTCCAGTTTCTCAATGTCCTTTTTGAATTGTGTTGCCCAGAACTGGACACAGAACTATTCCAGATGAGGCCCGACCAAAGCAGAATAGAGTGGTACTATTACTTCCCTTGATATAGACACTATACTTCTATTGATGCTGCCTAAAATCACATTGGCCTTTTTAGCTGCTGCATCACACTGTTGGCTCATATTCTCCTTGTGGTCTACTAGAGAGTCTCAGTCCAAGCTCTAACCACTGCACCACACTGAATTTCTCTCTTCTTTTCCATTCTGAGTATTATGGTTCACTGTTTCCCAAATTCCAGCTTCCTTTGCAAGCAGTGGCTGTTGCTCCTGCTCAGTTATTCTGAAGTAAAGAAAAACACATCTGGCTTTGTCCTGCATAGATTCCTCCTCCCAAGCCTGACCATGTTTACACTAAAGTAGGCATCTTTTCCCATGCTCTGGAAGTTGGAGGCTGGAGCATTGGGAGGAAAGGGTCCAAATGAGTCTGGCTGGGGGATTATGGGAGTGACAGTCCAAAAAGGCATCTTTTCCCATGCTCTGGAAGTTGGAGGCTGGAGCATTGGGAGGAAAGGGTCCAAATAGGTCTGGCTGGGGGATTATGGGAGTGACAGTCCAAAAAGGCATCTTTTCCCATGCTCTGGAAGTTGGAGGCTGGATCATTGGGAGGAAAGGGTCCAAATGAGCCTGGCTGGGGGATTATGGGAGTGACAGTCCAAAAAGGCATCTTTTCCCATGCTCTGGAAGTTGGAGGCTGGAG
>NW_024818304.1:0-2020 GCF_019175285.1 Sceloporus undulatus | reverse complement strand
TCTTCCTAACACTTCCAAGAATCTTGTCCACTTCCTCAGTACTCACAGACTCAAAATGATCCAGTATAACAAAGTTCACAGAAGCTCTGGAGACCTCTACTCTGGATTCTGAAGAAATACTGGCGTCGAGATCAGCCCTTATCCGAGAGATTTATCCGTGAAGAAGTTGTTAAACTCATCGCAGCAGGCTTTAGATGGTTCCAAAATAAGGTTCAGGGAGGGGGGCAGTTGGGTAAGCTCCCTCACTATCCTGAACAGCTCTGCCGGACGCGACTCCGCGGACGCAATACGTGCAGCATAGAACGAATGCTTTGCTGCACTTATTGCCACTCCGTAGGCCTTCAAGTGGGACTCTAGGAGTGCCTTGTCGGCTAAATGCTGGTGTCTTCACCAGTTGCGCTCTAGTAGTTGCAGAACCCGCTTCCTTTCCCTGAGATCTTCCGTATACCAGGGTTGTTTTTTGGAAGCAGGCCTGAAAGGACACTTGGGAGCGATACAGAATCGCCGTCAGTTCCAACCATATACCCCTCTAGGGCTTCTTGGAACCTTTTGGGTTCCATCAGCCTTCGAGGGTGGACCATCCTAATAGGTCCGCCACCCCCGGGAGGGATTTGGGTAGATGCTTTGAATTTAGCCTCAACCAGAAAATGATCCGTCCATGACAAGCCGGAGACATTGGTTACCTCCGCCCACGGAATCTCCATGTCCGTACAAAAGACGACATCGAGAGTATTACCAGCTGAGTGCGTAGGGCCTAAGACCAGTTGGGACAGGTCCGTAGCAGTCATGGTAGCCATGAACTCCCAAGCTGCACCAGTTGGACCTTGGCTGGCCTCGAAGGGGATGTTGAGGTCCCCCAGGACAAGAAGCCTAGGGGACTACAGCACCAGCTCCGAGACCAGCTGTGTCAGCTTGGCCAGGGAATCTGTTAGCGCACGGGGTGGCCGGTAGACCAACAGAATCCCCAAACTGTCCCTGGCTTTTGGGGTCAGGTAAATACATTCGATATAGTCAGTTTGTCGAACATGGTTCCTGGTCAAGGAAAGGGTGTTCTTATGGATCAAGGCAACACCCCCCACCCACCCACCTAACCTGGTCTGGTCCTTGACTGAGTACCCGGCCGGAAGGGCCTGTGCCCACACCGCTTCACTCTCAGGCCCAAGCCAGGTCTTAGTAATGCAAGCCAGGTCGCAGCACTTATCCTCTATCAGGTCATATATGATGTGGGACTTATTCCTTACAGACCTGGCATTGGACAGGAGCAGAAGGGTTTGTGGTATAGTTGGACTGACCCTCAGATCTCTTTGGTTAGGAGAGTGGATGGAAGGAGAGATAGATATTACGCATCGATCTCGTCTTCCCTTCCGATATGACTCCACTCTCCTACTGCTATATCTCCCCCTGCCCCACACTACTCCAATAGGAGCTCCGCTCAAATCAACACCATTACCCGTTACCTCCCCAAGCTGTGCACACCCCATGTTCATATAATCTCCCCTCAACAAAGCAACAACAATGCAGCAGAGGATGACTACCACACAAGTCATCCCTCTGCTGCAACACAGCTAGCAAGATCCCACCCCCTGACTGCGTAGTTGCGGCGCTGAGATGGAGAGTCCAGCGGCGCCCCCTTGGAAGGTGCAGTTGCGCACAGATGGAACAGTCCCAAAGGGCTTCGCTGGAACAGCAGCGGCACCGCGGCAGCAGCACCAACAAACACACACAGTCCGGAGGAGGGAGCCTCAAACGGGGGCGGGACGAGGAGGTCCCCAGGAGGCCGGGTTTTATGGAGTGCCCCTGCCACAGGCACGCCCCTCCTTGCTGCCCCAGGTGTTCTTGGCTTCCCTCTCAGGCTGGGCTTGCGGCGCTGAGATGGAGAGTCCAGTGGCATCCCCTTGGAAGGCACAGTTGCGCACAGATGGAACAGTCCCAAGGGGCTTCGCTAGAACAAACTAGAACTTGGAGAGTTGGACTACAGCTCTCAAAATTTCCCAGTGGTCCAAACTCCACTATATGGAGT
>NW_024818303.1:0-2020 GCF_019175285.1 Sceloporus undulatus | reverse complement strand
GAAGTGTGTCCATTTGTGCCTCTTGCGTTTCATTTTGGGGCGAAAGACAGAAGGAAGGAAGGAAGGAAAGAAAGAAGAAAGGAAAGAAGGCAGGAAGTCAGGCCTGTGGGGGTCTGAGGAAGGGGAGGCAGGGGACTCAGGGCCAGTGGGAGGCTGGGCTTTGGGGCTGGGGGAGAGAGGTGGGGAAAGAGACCCTCCCTTTGGGCCCTAGCTAGGGAGGGTCCACCAGTCCTTGCCTCCCCCTTTGGGAAACAGACCCCCTCAGCCCCCTGGACTCACTCCTGCCACTCATTCCTAGGGCTGGGACTCAGAGGAGTTTCCTATGCATCACCTTCTGCCCTCCATGGCCATTGGCACTGACCTTTTCCCATTGCCTCCCCTCCCTCAGCCTTGTGGACCTCCTCCTCCTTCGCACTCAGAGCAACCCTTCTCTACGACTGAGGCCTCTGAGCCGGGGAAGTTCTGACCATAAAGGGCTGCAGAAGAGTCATTTTGGGGGCTGCAGAAGTCAGTGTCTTTTTAGTGAAGGTAAGCCTTTATTCCTGGAGCTGAAAGAGGACTTTTCTTTAAATGTTTCAGTCCAGGAGTGTATGGAAAGGTTGCAACTGAGAGACTGAGCCCATGCTTTGCAGGCATAAAGTCCCCAATTCCGTCTCTGGCAGCATTCTCTTACCAGAAGGTGGAAGTGAGATTTCCAGACACAGTGCGCCAGTGAGTCCTTTTTATGGGGACTGTGTGTGTACGTGTTGTTTACTAGAGCTTTGTGAGATATTTGTTTCACTGGGTTTACAAATGAATTTACATAGGTCTTCACTTCCTAAAAATGAGCATAATCCAGGGTGCAATCTTCACTCATAAACCTATACATTTATAGATTTTTGTTGTATAACTGCAACATATTCAGCAGTGTGCATCTTTTTAAAAAATATACAAGGAAAAGTGAAGAAATTTTGATTTTGACAATAGATCCATTCAGAAACAATGCACACAAATGTACATGCCTCAATTTCTGTGTGGCTTTAGCAAGCAGAGGAAGGAGGTACATACCTCATGCTCCTGCTATGACTGACACACACAAACACACACATTTTGTAATTGTACATTTATAAACTGCTTTGATCTTTTAGGAAAGGCGGTATATACATAAATTTATTATTATTATATCATATTATAAACACAGCAGTTAAGCTCAGAGATTTGTCTCATTTGGAAAAATGAAATGATTATTTGCACCAGTGTCTAAATGTGGAAGGGGCGTGATGAGGGAAGGCCATGGATCAGATATGTAAAGTAATATAGGTCTTATCCAGCTTAGGGGCCAGAGTTTCTCCATCTGGGAGATAAATCATAGAATCATACAGTTGGAGGAGACCTCAAGTCCAACCCCATTCTGCCATGCAGAAACTCTCAATCAAAGCATCCCTGACAGATGGCCATCCAGCCTCTGCTTAAAGACCTCAAAGGAAGAAGACTCCACTACACTCCGAGGAAGGAGTGTGTTCCACTGTCAAACAGACCTTACTGTCAGGAAGTTCCTGCTAATGTTGAGCTGGAATTCTCTTCATCTACCAGGATCATCTACGGAGATTAGATTTGTCTGTCATGACTTGATTCTCTGAAACCTAAGCTGACTTTTTGTGATGGTGGCATTGCCTTCTTGATGTTCACAGACTCTCTTTTTAATGATCTGCTATAGAAGCTTTCAATAAAGAAGGTGGTCTTCCTCCTCCTGCTGCTCCTCCTCTTTCTCTGCATGAAAAGAAATCAAATTCTCATCAGTGATCATGACATAGCATGGAAAAATTAACATTCCTGCATTTAAAGTCTTTTAAAAATATATTTTTATTGAAACTAAAGTCCATACAATGAATTTTATACAATACATAATTCTGTATATATTTTTTCTACATTCTATTGCAACTTATCTGAATTTAAAGTCTGAGGCACCCTGAATCCTGTTGGTTAACCCTAGAATAGACCCACTGAACCCATAATTGACTGGTGAGTCAATCTATAGGTA
>NW_024818302.1:1106-2020 GCF_019175285.1 Sceloporus undulatus | reverse complement strand
AAGGAACCTGAATCCATTGCTCTTCCTGTTAAGACTGAGGGCCCTTTATAATTCACTGTCAGAGTGCTATGATTCCACTTTAGAATTATAGAATCAAAGAATTGAAACAGACCACAAGGACTATCCGATTCAATCTTCTGCCATGCAGGAATAGACATTCAAAGCATCCCCAAGAGATAGCCATCCAGCCTCTGTTTAAAGACCTTCAAAGAAAGAGACTCCACCAAACTCTGAGGGAGTATATTCCACTGTTGAAGAGCTCTTACTCTCAGGAAGTTCTTCCTAGAGTTTAAGAGGAATCTCTTGTCCCTGTGGCTTGCATCCATTCTTCCATGTCCTTTTCTCTGGAGTAGCAGAAAGCAAGCCTGCTCCATCCTGAATATGACATCTCTTCAAATATTTGAACAGGGTTGTCATATCCACTCTGAACCTTCTCTTCTCCAAGCTAAACATGCCCAGCTCCCTAAGTTGTTCCTCAGAAGGCATGGTTTCTAGACCATTCATCATTTTGGTTTCCTTCCTCTGGACATGCTCCAGCTTCTCAACATCTGTTTGAATTGTGATGCCCAGATGTGGACACAGGATTATTGCAAGTGAGCCCTGACCAAAACAGAATAGAGTGGCACTATTACTTCCCTTGATCTTGACACTATACTCCTATTGATACATCCTAGGATCACATTGGCCTTTTTAGCTGCTGCATAACACTGTTGACACATGTTCAACTTGTGCTGTACAGTGGTGCCTCGGGTTACGAAATTAATTCGTTCCGCGGCCGCTTTCGTAACCCGAAAAGCCTTCGTAAGCCGAATTGCCATAGGCGCTAATGGGGAAAAGCCGCGGTTCCGTGTAAAATAGCGCCGAAGTTTTTTCGTAACCCGAAAAAACATTCGTAACCCGGAACAATTATTTCC
>NW_024818302.1:0-1006 GCF_019175285.1 Sceloporus undulatus | reverse complement strand
CACATTGGCCTTTTTAGCTGCTGCATAACACTGTTGACACATGTTCAACTTGTGCTGTACTACAATTCCTAGTTCCCTTTCACATGTAATTTAATTGTCATAACAACTTCCTGCAGAATCGTGAAATTTCTAGTTTTAGTGAGGCACTATTGTTCTCCACTTTGTAAGGTTTCTAAATATCCAATCCTAAACTGCCAATTCTGGAATGTTGTGGGACGCAAGTGCTATGCTTTTAAGGGAGTTTGGTACTTAGCTCAATAGAAATAAATAGTTTTACTGGGGCAATAGTGACCTCTGGACTCAGCCAATCTATAGCAGTTCCTGAATCAAACAGATCTTCAGGGGGATTTGAAATAGGTTTTTGTGTTTTATTTAGGGGGAAAGCAAAACACACAGACACATACATATAAGTGTTCACGCACACACGCAAGAAATAGGTAACAAAGGTGGGCGTGGTGAATAGATGTAAGTCTTTGATAATGGTGATATTATCTATCCAGATCTTTATTCCAATTGTTGAGGATTTGAAATAAGGAGAGGTCAGTAGTTCCTGCGACAATTGGGGTTGGTGAGTGCATTGAGGTGTTTAGCCATGAAAACAAACAGAGTGTCTATCTGTAACTGGACTGACACCGAAGAACAGCAAGTCTTGGGAGCAGAAACTGTGGGTTCAGAAAGGTTCATATCACTTTAGAATATTTCCTTTGTGGGGGAAGAATGGTGTGAAACGATCTGAATGCAATGGGTGTTGGATGCAAATACCTCAGACAAAAGGGATTAGCACACCGCCTCTCAGTTCCTTCTTGGCTCTGAATTCCAGTCCTGTTCATAAGCCAATGTACAGCGCGATCTGAAAGCAACACTTCCAGATGCAGCTCAACAATAACATAGCAGAGTATGGAAACAAATATCCAGATATAGGTTTTGGCAATGCACTGACCACTTTTCACACTTAAAGATAAGCTCTCCTCTCCGACTTCCATCAACTTCACCATCCCTTGTACAC
>NW_024818301.1:0-2020 GCF_019175285.1 Sceloporus undulatus | reverse complement strand
CACTCTCAGCTTCATACTAGCCCACTCATGTAATATTTAAAAACCTGAATATATAAAATAAAATGTTGAATCTGTAATTAATAGTTGCTCTGTATACCAAAGTGTACCAAACTGATGGTAGCAATAATTCAAGTCCCTTAAGGCTTGAGTTGTGAGCTACCAGCAACAAATAGGCAGATTTATTTGGGATAGCTTCTAGCAATTGTAACTTGCAGAAACATCTAGTTGACATCAAAGACGGGAAACTAAACTGGCAGGTCAAACCATCCAGCATTCCTTTTGTGGTGGCACAACTTTCTGGAAGGCAGGAGGAGCAGTTAAGCTAAATAGAAGGCTCTCCCTGCTTTAAAGATAGGTAACAAAAGGACAGGCACCAATCTTTTCATATTGGCTCATCAAGAGGCTTCCCTTGATCTTAGCACAGGTAAGCATACATGCTAGTAATTGAATTAAACAGTATCATGTGTTTGGTTGTGTGTGTGTAAGAGAGATCCAGGACTCCCTGTAATTCTACAAGCCAGTTAGCCAAAAGGGCTAAACACAAATACTTTAAAAAGGCAGGCAACAATTATTAACAGCATAAATTCCTCTGGAGTTCTGGAAAAAAGAAATTTACAGTAAAAATCTCCCTTTCATTTATGTCCTAAGGACCGGACCTTAAATGAAACAGATAAAGAAAGTTTGCTTTCTATATTAATTGCATAGATGGCTGGAACTTAAAGGGCCACACAGATTCTAATCTTTGTATGTGTCTTTGCAGGAAGCACTTTAAAGAAAAGTGTCCACAAAGATGATGGATTTCCCATTAAACCCCATGAAGACACATTGATAGTTGGATTAGCTGTATGTTGGGGTGGAAAGGACGCTTACTATATCTCATTGCAGGAAAAACTCAAAGAAGAGATTGGTAAGGAAATATTTGCTAAAGAAATTCATTTCAGAGCAGGCTAAGCTTATATTATTTTACTGCATTATTAAGTACACAGTAACTAAATTGAAAAGTAGCATTTGTATAGGTAAAGAGTTACAATTATGTTATATGGACAGCAGCTAAGGATGGTGACAACTAGTGTAAAATATTTGGAAAACAACCTGTATAGGGATATAGAGAAAAGAAGTGCAAAATTATTTGAGAGGCATTGATTGAAGTGTCACAGACAGGTATATGGGCTGAGAACTGTAAGCCACCAGAAATACTAGGATAATGTAAGGAAAGAACTGAAAAACACAAATGGATTATTGGAGAATTTAGAGAGAGGAGGCGGAATAAAGCAAATGGGTATTAGATGGGACTTTTGATTTGTGAATAGGGTGATACAGTACACTTACTGAGAAGGGCTGCAAAATACACAGGAGACTGGTGGGACATGTAGTGTCAAGAGGCAAAGTTGAGTGCCTTCTCTGTAGAAGGAAGCATGCTACACATATAGACATAGACTCTCACACTAACACATTTCTCTCTCTCCCTCTCTCTCCCTTAGAAATTAGTGCCAGCTTGGCACCACCTCCACTGGATCAGAATTTGACTGTAGCAGAGAGGTTAGAGCACCTTCAGTCATGTCTGCAGAATCCCAAGAGAGAACTTTCACTTGCTGTGTATGAATTCATTCAGCACTACAAGACGCTCCTGAAAGCCTGTGGTATCTCTTTGGCAGGATGTTTTGAAGACCCAAAGGTTTAATAATTTTTAAAATCATTCTCTTGGTAGAGTAGGGATGATTTATCTTTAAAGGTGGGGTGAGGAAGCAAGATTGAAGAAAAATGTCCAAGGTTAAAACAATCTACATCAACAGCAGATGAGAGGTGCACAGTCTTGCTACCCTTACACTGTTAAAAACATTCTTTAACAGTAGGAGGCAAAATTATGAAGGAGATTGCCCTGACAGTGTGACTGTGTTTTCTTCTGCCTGGAACTTAAAAGAATAGGGAGAAACTCAAAGAGAAAGTCCCCCCTTTATTGATGCGGGGGGGGGGGAGTCCAATTGCTGCTGATTTTTGGTGTTGTTGTTACTGTTTTTTT
>NW_024818300.1:0-2020 GCF_019175285.1 Sceloporus undulatus | reverse complement strand
TAGGGCCTTCCTGAGATATTCCTAACAAAGAGGTTTCTGGCCTCATATAGGATTTGGGGCAAACTGGATCTGAAAGGCAGTAGTAGCCTGTTCTCTTGCCAATGGGACTTAAAGTGTATTTCCTGGACTGGATCTCCTAGCATCCACAGGGCCAGAAAGAGGAGGGGTCCTGCCTTGCATTAAGGCCACTCAAATCCTCTGAACCTAGGACTACAACTCCTACATCCATCTATCTATCTATCTATCTATCTATCTATCTATCTATCTATCTTTCTCAAAAGCCGCCTTGTGAGGTGTGATTAAGCCCTGATAGTGATGTTACTCCTCTTGTTGTCGTTGTGTGCCTCCAAGTTGTTTCTGAGTTATGGTGACCTTAAGGGAAGCCCTTCGCAGGCTTTTCTTGGCAATATTTGTCCAAAAGTGTTTTTGCAAGTGTCTCCCTCTGAGGCTGAGAGAGTGTGACTTCTTGCCTAAGGTCACTCAGTGGGTTTCTTTGGACAAGAGGGCATTCGAACCCTGGGCTCCAGGGTCATAGTCCAAGGCTCCAGCCACTAAACCACGTTGGCTCTTTCTTGAGGCTTTGTGGTGTTTTGTGGAGTGGCTCCAAGTCATTGCCGACTTCTGGGGAGCCTCTCCTGGGGTTTCCTTGGCAAGAGTTGTTCAGAGGAGGTTTGCCATTGCCTTCCCTGAGGTTGAGAGAGTGTGGCTTCTTGCCCAAGGGACCCAGCTGGTTTCATGGAAGAGTGGGCACTGGACCCTGGCCTCCAGAGTTGTAACCCAACACTCAAACCACTGCACCACACTGCCTCCCATTCCCATGTACAACCTGTGAAATAATTGCAGACTTTTTTCTGTTCTTCATCTGTGTCTTCAAGTCATTTCCAACTTATGGCAACCCTAAAGCAACCTTATCATGGGGTTTCCTTGGCAAGTTTCTTCAGAGAGAGATTGCCATTGTCATCCTCTGAGGCTGAGAGTGTGTGACTTGCCAAGGATCACCTAAGTCCAAAACACACTGCAGAAATATTCCAATCTGAGATTGCTTTAACTGCCCAGGCTCAGTGCTAGGGAATTCTGGGAAATGTAGTTTGGTGAGACATTTCACATTCTCTGTCAGAGAGCTCTGAGGCCACAATAAACTCCATTTCCCAGGATTCCCTAGCACTGGGCCAGGGCAGTTCAAGTGCTCTCAAACTGGACTATTGCTGCCGTGTCTTTTGGACCTTTCTTGGCCACAAACTGTCCATAGCCTGCAATGCATCTCCTAATTCTGTTGGCAGTCCCTCCCTCCCAACACTTTCTCATTTCCCCCCAAAACCAGAGCAAAGCTGGCAGATGGAAAGAGGTTTAAAAGCAGCATTTAAATCTGCCATATTTGTTTTTAAAAGACTAAATGTCCCAAATGCTATTATCAGTTTTGTAGCTATTATTACAGAAAGACGCAGAGTGCAAACTCCTCAAGTACAGTACCTTTATTTTCTGGAGTGAGATGGACTTTTCCAACTGACTCACTGTGATGATATCCGGTGGTCCAAGCAGCCAAACTGCGGCCCTGGAATAACAACAACAACAACCACAATAATATTTTTATGCCCCTCTCTTCAGCCAAACCCCTCCCAACACTTTCTCATTTCCCCCCAAAACCAGCACAAAGTAGTAGTAGACACTCTAAGGAGGTATTTATTATAAGTAACAAAATATTACTAAAATCATACAAGATATTAAGAATCTTGCAGGTACAATATTTGTAAGTATATCATATTCAATTCATGTAAGCTAGTAAATAAACGTAAACGTCCAATTCTAAGACTAACTTCCAAGATCCGCTCTTTAACTCTCTCTCTCTCGATCTCCAGCCGACCCAATTCCCCCAACTGTCTCTTGGTCTCTCAGGCCTTATATCTCCTTCTCACGGAAGCTTCCAGAAGAACCTTCATCTTGCTCTCTGATTGGTCAAGAGAGCCTTCCGTAGCAGTGATGTCATTCTGCATTTGCATAAACCTCCCTTTTCTGCCTGAAG
>NW_024818299.1:308-2020 GCF_019175285.1 Sceloporus undulatus | reverse complement strand
TGTATAGCACAGTCTGAAGGCGACACTCCCAGAGTTCAACAATAAGATAGCAGAGTACAGAAGCAAATCTCCAGATATAGGCATTGACAATGCACTGACCAGTTTCCACACTTAAAAATAACTCACAGATACAGTTGATTTCCTCCAAGTCCTTGGAGGGTCTTTAGATTGAGTTGTAATATAAAACAAATATTTACCAGCTCTCCTCTCTGACTTCCATCCACTTCACAATCTTTTCTACACCCAGCTCCAACCCACATGAATCCACATGTGAGTTGTATACTGTATTGGTTGTGAGTCATCTCCTGGTGCCACAGAGCATGAAGCATCCTCTGCAGTTAGCTTGCATCATCCCATGTGCTAAGACTCAACACTCTATGGCAATCTCACAGGAAATGATGCCACTTTTCAATTAAAATAGTTTTACATATATTTAATGGAATATTTTTCAATGGCCTGACTATCTGCTTCTACTGATTTCCTCATGGCACTTCCCCTTCACTCTCTTCTTTGGTAGGTCCTATGAATAAGGATACAATCATTGTATGGATTTGGGGCATCCAGAACAGTGTCATGCTCAGGTCACTCACACCAACTTTATTAATTTAATCTCAAATAGGGAGGGATGAACGTGGGGCTAAATCTTGGGGTAACACTTTCCTCTCTTAACACTGAGATTCAGTCTTGTTTGTCATTGTCCTCTTTTACAGAAGAATTTGTCAGTCATGAGAAAGTCCACACAAGAAAGAAGCCACATAAATGCCAGCACTGTGGGAAATATTTTGCTTACAAGTCAGTCCTTGTCAAGCATCTGAGAGTCCACACTGGAGAGAAGCCATACAGATGCCAGCATTGTGGGAAATGTTTTGCCTACAAGTCAGTTCTAGCCATGCATAGGAGAATCCACACAGGGGAGAAGCCATATCAATGCCAGCATTGTGGGAAATTGTTTTCTTGGAAGTCACACCTAGTGGTACATCAGAGAGTCCACACAGGACAGAAGCCACACAAATGCCAGCATTGTGGGAAATGTTTTTCTCAGAAGTCAGACTTAGTGAAACATCAGAGAGTCCACACAGGAGCAAAGCCATACACAGCATTGTGGAATGTTTTCTTAATTCAACCTAGTGACACTCATTGAGGTCCACACAGAGAGAGCCTAAAATCCAGCTTGTGGAATGTTTTTCTCAAAATACCTAGTAACATCGAGATCCACATTTAAGGGAACCATTCAAATCCAGCATTGTGGGAAATGTTTTTTTTGAAGTCACCCTAGTGAACATCTGAAGTCAACAGTAGAGAGCCACACAAATCCTGATACTAACATTTTTTGTCAGTATGATCAAAATATTATATTTTCAGTTCAGTTGAGGATAAGTAATGAACCTTGTGATTTTTTTTTGTGTTAGTTTGTCTGGCATATGTCTGTTTTAAAGTTATAGTTTTATAAGTTTAGGTTTAATTGCTATTAGTATAGATCAGTTCCTTTGGGTTATAAATTTTGGCTGGGGATGTGTGGGTCGTGGTAGAGGTTAGGTAGATTATTACAGTTGGGATTTATTACAGCTGGCTAGAATATGTTATGGGAAGGATAGACTTTTTGGAAGTGTGGATTTGCCTTTAGAAATTTGGGGTCTGGTAGTGCGAGAAAGAGGCTAGTTTTTGGAAGCTTTAAAAGGGGGCTGGTTAACTGTTGGGCTAGCTGTGGGGAA
>NW_024818299.1:0-283 GCF_019175285.1 Sceloporus undulatus | reverse complement strand
GGAGAGAAGCCATACAAATGCCAGCATTGTGTGAAATGCTTTTCTCGGAAGTCACACCTAGTGACACATCAGAGAGTCCACACAGGAGAGAAGCCATACAGATGCCAGCATTGTGGGAAATGTTTTGCCTACAAGTCAGTTCTAGCCATGCATAGGAGAATCCACACAGGGGAGAAGCCATATAAATGCCAGCATTGTGGGAAATTGTTTTCTTGGAAGTCACACCTAGTGGTACATCAGAGAGTCCACACTGGAGAGAAGCCATACAAATGCCAGCATTGTG
>NW_024818298.1:1328-2020 GCF_019175285.1 Sceloporus undulatus | reverse complement strand
CTGAGGAAGGAGAGGGTCTGAAGGAAGGAGGAGGAGGAGGAGGAGGATGTCCGGGGGAATTGGGTTGCGGGGCTATGCTGGGGCATGTAGGGAAATCCAGCTGCAGCAGAAGCAGCCTCTTCTATTTCTGATAATTTCCCTTTGATGTGTATTTTTTAAAAATTATTTTTGGCAAAAAATGTGCATGTTCTTGGCAATAGATAGATAGATAGATAGATAGATGGTGAGCAGGGGCAAGGGTCATTTCAGGGCAGGTGGGGGGGCAGAGCAAGAGAAGCCTCTCCTATCCATCAGGGACCTTTTCCCTTTGATGTGTATTCTTTTAAATGTATTTTTCTCTGTCTATTCTATGCGCATAGTCTTTCCTTTGGAATGACAGCTGGATTGCGAATGAATGTTACCAATCGAATGTTGCAACTTGGCAAATTGATACAGCTTTTGCTAGGGCAGGCTATTAATTCCTTTAGAATGACTGCTGGATGAATGTTACCAATTGAATGTAATGCTTCTCTTTCCAATTATGTAAATTGACAAATTGATACAGCTTTTGCTAGGAATTCAGGGGTAGCCTAGGGAGAGCCAAAAAAAGCATCCTTTTCTGGCATTCCGAGGTGAGGAATTAATATTATTGATATTATTATTATTATTATTATTATTATTATTATTATTATTATTATTATTATTACCTGTGT
>NW_024818298.1:0-1228 GCF_019175285.1 Sceloporus undulatus | reverse complement strand
TGGATGCATTAACTTGCATTTTGGGGTTGAAAATGGGGCCAGGGGGAGATCATAACCTGCACCCCCCCCCCCACAAAGAGGTTTATTTGACAAAAGGTGCGCACTTTGGGGCATTTTGTGCCTGGCTCTTTAAAAAAAAGGAGGGGGGGAGGACACTTCCGATGCCCCTGCAAACTGTCACCTATGACGATTGCTTGATTGACAGCAGGCGCCCTCAAGTTAAACCTGATAAGGCATTCGGGTTAAAATGCCCCTCAATTGTAGTGGGCACTTGCTAACGGAGAGATTTGGGGAGGGGCATCCGGATCTACCCAGTTCCACCCACGTTAACTGGGCCAGTGGGAATGGGGCCTTTGACATATAACACAATTGTACCCAAGCCTCCTCCCTCACTGAGTAAAGGCTGGTTTATTGGTTCACACCTGAGCAGAGGACAATGAAGCAGTTGGATAGTAAAGTGAAAGTAGTAAAACTCAGGAGAAGTGCAGCTCAACACAAATGGATAAATTTGAATTGTGAAGCTAACAGTAAAGTACTATACGTGTTTACTTGGAAGTAAGACCTGTGGCATTCAGAATGGTTACTGCCAGGTAAATATATGCAGAATTATAGCCTTAATTTAAACCAGTGGGCAAAATCCCAAAGTTACCAGTTTTCAGGTAGTGTAGTTGGTTGCAATGTGGACAAGATAGCAACTTTCATTACAATCATCACCACAATTTATCACAATCTCTGTGATAAATTTTGAAAATAAACTTAAAGTTATTGTTTAAATTGCCTTGGTTTCAGTAGTTCCAACCTCAGGGGGAAAGTTTTGGTGCTTAGAATCAGAGGTCTCCATCTGTTTTATGTGAAAGTACTTTTCGTCTCTTCATAGGCATGGACAGGGAACATATCTCTATGCACTAACTGGCTCTAAATACGTCGGCACTTGGGCAAATGGACAGCAAGAAGGATCTGCTGAACTTATTCACCTTAACCATAGATACCAGGGGAAGTTTGTGAATAGAAATGTACGTATGTTAGAAATGGTATCCAACTGAGAACATCTTTCATTCTATATGTGTTTCACTGAGCATTCAGAGTACCCTAGTCACTTCAACATAGTTTATAGACATACTCTCCACCTCTCCCTTAAGTGATAGTCCTGATATAAAAAAGCTCCTTAGTCCTGCTTGCTTCTTGGGGATAATGTGGAGATGTTGTTGTTGTTGTTGTTGTTGTTGTT
>NW_024818297.1:0-2020 GCF_019175285.1 Sceloporus undulatus | reverse complement strand
CTCATACTGGGATATTGTATATTGGGATATATATGTATAAACACACAAACACACACACACACATATACTGGGGTGTATATAGCATATATGCTGGGAGAGATATATGTGTATATGTGTGTGTATTGCACACTCTTCCTCATGCTGGGTTGTGTGTGTGTGTGTAGTGGCTTCAGTGTTGGACCAGAGACTCCAGAGATCAGGGTTCGAATCCCACCTTCAGCCGTGCAATTAAGCCACACTCTCTCAGCCTCAGAGGGAGGCCAAAAGGCACCCCAAAAACCAAACCAAAACACCCCTACCCTAGTCTGAACCAACTCATGGGGATGGGAGAAGGCGCACCACAACACACAACACACACCCCTCCCTCCCTCCCTCCCTCCCTGGGTGACTTGGGGCGAGTAGTCACACTCTCTCAGCCTCAAAGGGGGGAGGCTAAGGGCCAAAATCACGTGAAGCAACTTGGCCCAGAATAAAGCCAGAGGCACACAACAACAACACACAACAACAACAACAAGGTGAAAAGAGGAGAGCAGAGAAAAGCAAAGCGCGCTCCCGATGGGACCCTTGAGGCGTCGGGAGCGCGCACGGCCTCCCTCCTTTGCCTTGTCCCTTCTCTTTGCACGCGCACGCGCGCCCCCGTCTGATCCTCTCCTCCTCCTCCTCTTCTTCTTGCAGCATCTCTCTCTCTCTCTCTCTCTCTGCATCTTGGGTCAGGATCCTGTGCAGCAGAAGCAGCAGCAGCAGCAGGTATGTGCTTCTCTCTCCTCCATCCTTCCTTCTTTCCTTCTTTTGCTTTTGCACCTCTTCCTCCTTCTCCATCTCTCTCTCTCTCTTTCCCAGCCCTCCTCTCTCTATTTCTCTCTCTCTTTCTCTGCAAAGGCGCACGTGCTTCACCTGCTGCAATGGGGAAAGGGAAGGGAAAGGAAGGGAAGGGGGTCCCAGCCCTATCCATCCAAACCCCTAGTTTCCCTCCTCCTGAGCCTGGCAGCAATGCCAATATTTTATATGTTATATTATTTTATTTTAGCTTGGTGTTGGAGGTTGGGAGGAATGAAGAGGAGGAGGAGGAGGAAAAGCAATGGTGCCCAGATGCCACACAGGCAAACCTTTTCTCCCCCCCCCACCTCCTTTCCAGATTTATTTTGTGGTGTGTGGTTGTGTATCAGGGGAAGTCCCTCTCTGGCTACTGGGAGCAGGTCTCCCCTGTCCTAAAAGCAAGGGGCAGTCCTCGCAAAGGGGCAATGGGCAACTCTTGGGCCAAGGAACAGTCCTTGCAATGAGCAACCCTTATGCCAAAGAGCAGTCCTTGCAATGGGCAATGGGCAACCCTTGTGCCAAGGGGTGATTCTTGCAATGGGCACCCCTTGTGCCAAGCAACAATCCTAGCAATGGGCAATCTTTCCCATAGGCAAGGGGCAACCCTTGTGCCAAGAAACAATCCTGTCAGTGGGCAATGGGCAACCTTCGCAATAAGCAGTGGTCAACCCTTGTGACCAGGAGCAGTCCTTGCAATGAGCAATGAGCATCCCTTGTGTCAAGGGGCTATCCTTGCAATGCACAATCCTTGTGCCATGGAGCAATCCTTGCAATGAGCAATGGTCAACCCTTATGCCAAAGAGCAGTCCGGGCAATGAGCAACCCTTGTGCCAAGGGGTAATTATTGCAATGGGCACCCCTTGTGCCAAGCAACAATCCTGGCAATGGGCAGTCTTTCCCATAGGCAAGGAGCAACCCTTGTGCCAAACAGCACGCCTTGCAATGAGCAATAGGCAATGGGCAACCCTTGTGCCAAGAAACAATCCTGTCAATGGGCAACCTTCACAATAGGCAGTGGTCAACCCTTGTGCCCAGAAGCAGTCCTTGCAAATGGGCAATGGGCAACCTTTGTGCCAAGGGGCTATCCTTGCAATGCACAATCCTTGTTCCAAGGACCAATCCTTGCAATGGCCAGTGGGTAGTCCTGGTGCCAAGGAGCAGTCCTTGCAATGAGCAATAGGCAATGGGCAACCCTTGTGCCAAG
>NW_024818296.1:0-2021 GCF_019175285.1 Sceloporus undulatus | reverse complement strand
CTGCCTATGCTCAGAGAACTGAGTGATTTCTTCCACAAGGTGGTGGCGTATTTTTATGTGTGTTGTTTTGTTTTCATTTTGTTCTGCAACTTTGAGACAGAATGAAAGTCATACTCTCTCAGCCCAAACATTAGCTGTGCCTTCTCATTTTTGTTATTGTTTTGTTCTATTTTTGCTGTTAGCCCTATGCATTTACTGCAACACCTTTCTTTTGGATATCACCCATTTTTGGCTAGCAGAGTTTTGGTCTTTTGAGTGGTCTTTTAATGCTGCTTCCCATACAATATTTCAGTAACAGCAGGCCTAGTGGTCAAATCACCTGGCTGTGTGACTTTGTTTTCGTTTTGAGTTATTTTCCAGTCACAGTACTTCCAATGATACAGTTGTTGTTTTTGCTTTTCTTTTGCCTTTTTCATTTTTGCCGGTCAGCAAGCCCAATGGTTAGAGGTTTTTGCCAAAGTTAAAACTTCCTCCACGGCTACTCCAGTTTATTTTCACTGTTTTAAAAGGAATGCTTCGAAAATGCACCCATGGCTGGACTACTCTGTTCAAATGGTGCAAATATACCCAGGCACTGGGATCCAGAAATAAATGATTTGGCTATTTTGGAGGTGGTTTTGCTAAAAGTTAGATTAAATTTGCACATCTTCACAGCAGCCTTGGTCAAGCCTGGAAATTGACCACAGCCAAACAGTCCATTGCCTCACAAACCCCTTGGTCTTCTGTTATTAATGTTGTGTGTGTTTCTATACTCTGCATGTGTATGCCAGTCCTCTATGGACTATCTCTGCCTATTTAAGTGCCGGACAGTGGCCTCACTGAACTTCTCTACCACTGCTTTAAATGTTGACCTCTCCCGCATTCTTCACCTATCGGATTGGCTCCAGCGGGGAGCCAGGGAAAAATTCCTATCCTTTTCAGTAATTCCCATGGCACATAGATATAATTTGGAGGTCCTATCGTTTTCTTACAAAACTCTATAGCAAAGCCAGCCTGGTCTCTGTGGGAGACCAGGGGGGGAGGAGAGAAGAGACTGTCCTCTTCATCCTCCAAGGCAAGTAAAAACCGTATCTCTTTTCCACTCCTTCCATTTTAAAGCTGACCCACTCTGTCGGGAGCAAGGGGGGGGGGAGTCTGTCTTCCTTCACCCCCACCGCATGTAAAATTCTATCCTGTCTTTGCTCTGTTCTCCTATATCCTCATGGGGAAGGTAAGCCCCCTACATTCATTCCCAAAAGCTGGACCAGACCTCACAGATGTCATCCCATCGATGCCATGATACAGGACTCTCCAAGCTGTTTCCCAGCCTTCCTAATGTTCCCCACTCCAGGGTTGAGACACTTTTGCCTGCATCCTTCCTGTGATGTCCTCCATCCCCTGCCGCCATGGACATCCTCCAAAGGCTCATTCAAGACACAACCGGTGTCCTCACACCTCTGCTCCTGTTCCAGATGGTCCTCCATGGCCCTACCTACATCCAGATGCCTTTCTTATTGCTGTCTGTCCAGATGACAAGCTCCACAGACCTATCACTGTTAACTTTCATCGCTGTTTTCCAAAAGCTCATTGCCTGCATTCAAATGTTCCACATGTGGACCTACTCGCCACTGGACTTAAACTGCCATCTCATGGACATTAGCCCACTTCACCATGACCAATGCTCGCATACAAGATCTATGGCTCATCCTTTCACCATATGGACATTGGCTACAAAGAAACTGTTTCTTACAGGACAGCTATACCTCATGCCCGCATTCTCATATCCATACTGAGCCATCTGGCTCCCACTGGACAAAACCTAACATGGACTCTATCATTCCATATACAAACCACCAACTGTTGGGACTCATGTCACATTCATTTTCCCTTTTTCAGTCATTGGACTCACTTCTATCAGTTGTTGCTTTTTCATACTGCATATTGATTGCTCCTCACATTGGATTCATATATATTGATTGTCCATTGCTTTTCTCTTGGCCTATTGAAGGCTTTTTTCTGTTGCTTATATTTCATGTGCCCCC
>NW_024818295.1:0-2021 GCF_019175285.1 Sceloporus undulatus | reverse complement strand
TAAGAGTCCAGAAGTCACACCAAAGCCATGTTCCACTCCTAAGGACTGGGGTGTGGCTTTGATGTGGCTTCTGGACTCTTAGGATGCATGACTCATTGAAACACCATACCTCCACTATGACTTGAAGCAGCTTTATTTTGGCTGTCTGTAACAGGCCAAAGTTTGTCTACCAGTCCTGAAGAACAGCAAAATGAGGACTCAGCAAATGCAAATGGGAAATCACTCAGAGTCAGGGGCTTTCTCAGCAGATAATGATCACCAGTTAGCAGACACTAGTCCTCCTTTGCATATCCTCCCACTCTGAGGCCCTGCCATCAACAACAGAACAATACACAGATTAACATGGAATTTCCTCCCTACAGTGTGTGTGTGTATCTCCAGCTCTCTTCTATGACAACTTTCTCTGAAGATGCCAGCCCCAGATGCTGGCGAAACATCAGGAATGAACTCTTCTAGAACATGGTCACATAGCCCAAAAAAACCCTCAAAAAAAGGGGACATTTATATCCTATTTAAAGCTAAGCTCTTGAACTTCAACTTCAACTTGATTGAAGTGAAAAGCCTGGTGTGGGTCCAGCTGAAGCCAGGTGTCAGTCCTAGACCTCCTCTTCAGCCTTCCCTTTGGGCACAAACACCACTGAGGTAAATCCAATGATTTGGATTGCATCCTCAGCCAGTCCTAGAAAGGTATACATAAGGCACTGTCTTCCAAACTCCCTCAAATTTGTAAGGTTGAGCAAAACCCCTGTGTCTACCCCAAAGGCAGGTTCTCTCACAACTCCACATCCCTTGACCTGTCTAAGCTGTTCCAGAGCCTAACCTTTCACCACAAGGGGGTGCCACTGGTGTGCACCAAACAGTTCTTTAACCCCATATGAGCCAGTGAAACCTATTTAACAGCCACCCCAAACCCCAAGCATACAGTATGGGGTAGGCAAAAAAAACAAAACAAACAAACAAACAAACAAACAAAAATAGGAAAGATGAAGAAAATTCCTACCTGGCCCTGAAGCAACCAACTGCATTTTTGGCAGGAGGGTGAGCTGCGTCGTCGAAAAGAAGCAAAGTTTGCTTTAAGAGGAACTGTGCTTCCCTTGCAATGATTCAAGGATGCTAGAGGGAGCCACGTTCCCATGAAGATTCAGGAAGTGCTCCTGGCATTCAGACACAGGGGCTTGTTTTCCCTTTTAGCTACATTTGCAGGACGTTTTAGCAGTGATGGAGGCAAGTGTGAAAATCTTCAGTAAGAGATGCTGGACAGTGGAATGCACTCCCTCTGAGTGTGGTGGAATCTCCTTCCCTGGGGGGTTTTAAAGAGAGGCCGGATGGCGATCTGTCAGAGGTTCTTTGATTGTGTGTTCCTGTATGGCAGGGGGTTTGACTGTAATATCTTCCACGTCTGTGGTTCTATGATTCTATTGTTTTCTTGACAACCTGACATTTTGCTACATAGAGTGCGCAATGGTTCAATGGTACATCTGACCACTCATGTGCTTGTGCAATGAACCAGTGGTTTGCCCAGCCCCACTCCCTGGCTCCACAAGTCAGTTCAGTAATTCTCTCTTTCTGGTCTGAATTGGAGCAAACCAGAATTTATTTTGCTCCAGCGTTAAATCCCAGAGTGTGGCTTAGGTTTGTTTTCCTTCCATTTCAGCTATGCATGCCATTTAAACAGTTCAGTTCCAAAATGATGTGCGACTGTTTTTTTTTAGCTTGTATGGACAGCCCCATAGAAGGTTGAATTTATTTCTCTCACAATTGCCCTGGGACTTATTTTTGTACCACTGTTTTAGCTACTACCTTTCTCTTCTGAGCTGATAGAAGCAACACAGTGCTTAAATACCAGTACTGCAGCCAAAACATTTTGAGTTTGATTCCGCAGGGCTCCATGTTGACTCAGCCTTCCATCCTTTCATAGGTTAGTAAAACGAATACCCAACTTATTGGAGGCAATTCGCTAACACTTTGTAAACTGCTTAGAGAGTGCTTAGCACTATAAAGCTGTATAGAAATATAAGTGC
>NW_024818294.1:0-2021 GCF_019175285.1 Sceloporus undulatus | reverse complement strand
CATTTTTGGCCTCGAGTTGGACTATTATGGCTTCTTTTTCCTCTGATTTTTATCCCCAGAGCATGGGTTCAATCCAGTTTATGCTCGCTTTGGAGGTGTGCATCATCTAAATACCTTTCCTTCAAAGCAGGTAGAAATTGCTTTAGTTGGCCTGTCTGTTTCACCCCTATGCATCCCCAGCAGCTATTTGTAAAGGCAGTAGAACTGAAAGAAAGGTTTTTCCTAAGGATCTCAGGACCCAAGCAGACTCATATTGGGAAATACAATCTGTCAGATAGTCTAGACCTAAGCTATATAGGGCTTTATAGGTCAGGACCAACACTTTGAATTATGCCTGGAAACAGAACAGCAGGCAGTGGTTCTATTGTGCCAAGGGTGTTGTATGGACCCTGCAACAGCTTCAGTCAACAATCTGACTGCAGCTCTTTGTACCAAGTGAAGTTTCTGAACATTCCTCAAAGGTAGCCCTCCACAGAGATTGCAAGCCAACATCCCCTCAACATAGCATAAATATCTTCCCACAGAAATACACTATGAGTTTTATCACACTAGACGAATACCGCTCAGAAACAGGATTTCAGAAGTAGAAAAAACCTGCAAATGTGGGATGATTTTCAGACGCGTTTCTGCCAAACAGAAATAATGTGAAAATAAAGCAAAAGGAAAGTGGACAGAAATGACACTTAGCAGACACTAATCCTCTTTGCTTATCCTCCCACCCTGAAGCCCTGCCAGTAGCAATAGAACATTACACAGATTAACATGGAAATCACTCCTCTCTACCCAGGGTCACAGTGTGTGTGTGTGTGTGTGTGTGTGTGTGTGTTTCAGAGAATGCTGACATGGAAGAGAATTGGTACACACACACACACAATACTCAACTCTTTTCCATACCAGCATTCTCTGAAGATGCCAGCAAAAGATGCTGGCGAAACCTCAGGAATAAACTCTTCTAGAACATGGCCACATAGCCCAAAAAAACCCACAAAAAAACTATGGACGCCAGCCATGAAAGCCTTCAATGACACCTTTTTACTTTCGGGAGCTTTTTGCATCTCCTTTTTGCAACCCTGCAAAGGTCGGATCAAGGGCCCTGGCATGTGATTGCTACAGCCCTGATCTGGCTGTAAAAGGGGTGGCTGGAAGCCAACTCTTCAGGTCTGTCTGCACAGCTCCTAACTTTACACTCATCTCACTGTAATTCCAATGACCATTCTCAATGTAGGCAATGGGCAATGATATCCTTGCATTGATATTCATCTCTAAACTAGGTTAACTAACAACAGAGTAACATCTGAGATAAAATGTAGGACTGTGACTCTAACATTGTCACTTTTGTTAACCTACTTGCCTGATGAAGAAGCTTCAAAAGCTTGCATGATGTAATTTGTGCTTTTTAGTTGATCCAATAAAAATATCACTGTTTTGTGAATTTTGGATTTTGCTGTACCATAAGAATTATCACTTAAAACTTCACCATCCCAAATTAATAGCTTTATTAGATTTTATATATCCATTCATGCATGTTAAATTCCTCAAACAACAAGTGGATAAAATAAAATGTATCCCAGTCTTTAGTCCTGTCAGTAAAAACATCCAGATCAGCACAACCGACATCATACTGAATCCGCTGAACTGATAAGTCTTGTCAACAGTGCAGATTATCAGATGGTGAAAAAGGATGGGAGAGAAGCAGGACGCTCCCAACCTTATCATGTGATTGCTGGAAAATTATCAGATGCCATCCCATGGATTTGCTCTCATCCCATCCTTCTCCTATCAGTGAAGTAGAACGGCCCTGTAAATTTTTATTCAGAGGAGTTTCCAGAAGAAGGATGGAATGAGAGCAATGCTGTGGGATGTCATCTGATAATCTTCCAGCCATGGCACAATAAGGACGGAAGTGTCCCACTTCTTTCCCATCCTTTTTCACCATCTGATAATCTCCATAGTAAGACCTGCTGTTAGTCATATAGTGTTAATTGTTGAGACTATGGTTGTGTAGCAAAGTCCTGGAGGAC
>NW_024818293.1:0-2021 GCF_019175285.1 Sceloporus undulatus | reverse complement strand
AGTGCTAATTAAGACAGAAGTAAAAAACTTTAGGTGGAAAAGAGGTATTTTTGAGTGAGTTTATATATACTGGGAAAGTAAATAGTACAAAATTGTATAAGAGTACATAACTATCTGGTATTGCTATATAAAATAGCCTTTTGCTGAAAGTGGTTAGGAGTGTATTGGGGTATACAGATTGCTACTACAATTAAGGTTAATGGTACACTAAGGAGGAAAGGGAGAAATTAAGGTTAATGGTACATTAAGGAGAAAAAGGGAAATTAAAAGGGTATAATTATTGTTTCTGTATATTAAAGATTTTTCAGCAAATAGTATTATACCCTTAAAGTAATTTAAGGGGTCCTAGAAGAAAGTTAGAAGTTGATAAATTTGGATTTTACGTGGACTATATTGGTGTTAACTGTAAAGCTGACTTGTACAATTGGTTATTATAGGACTCCCTTTTTCTCTTTAGGAATTTGAGGAACCTGTTATTTTTTTTTTGGGGGGGGGGAGAACAAGATTGAACATCCTGAGGAAATACTAAGTAAGTGGTTTACTTAAATTTGAACAGGAAGATGGGGTAACTTCAATTAGCGATCAGAAACACATATGTGTTTCAGTCATATGTACATGTGTGTGTATTTCCTTTTTTCTTGTTGAGGGGGAAATTGAGAAGGCCTAGATCTGGTAATTAAGAAGGGAAAATTCTGTTTAAGCAACCACTAAGAGTAACTTGGTAAAAGGGTTTGTCCTTTGATTAACATCAGGAGAACGGTCTAGTATTGTAGGCCTTTACAAAAGGAGTTAAAATAGATCTGTCTGGGTGCAAGCAAAGGTCCTAATAGAAAATAGAGGTTAATTATACAAGAAGCTTGATTAGGTAATAGAGAGAGCTAATCTATTAATCAAGCCTCCTGCTAGAAGGAAATCCAAATTAAGATAATTTGCCAGAACACAAACTAAAAGAAAAATTGAAATTTGAATTTGGGAGTTGAACCTTGAAGTTGGAATGGAAATAGAAATTTGAAGCCAAACTTTGGAAATTGTAAATTTCTATATTTGAATTTTGTTAGCCATTATTACTCTTGTTTTTATAGATACAATTTGATATTAATTTTTCAAACTTGAAATTGAAGTGCAATATAGAAATTAAGGTTGATTATTTGTAATTATTAACCTGGAAATCTCAAAGAGGGTTTTCTTTTCTTTCTGGGAATTTAGATAATATTACTGTTGGGGGGCGAAAAACAATTCTCAATAGAATTTCAGAATCCTATTTATTTACTTATTTATTTTTATATTCGGACTACCTAAGATGGTAATAGGCACTAGAAAAGCAGCTGCGAAAGCAACAACGAGCACACCAGCCAACTCAACAAGAAGAACATCACTGGATACACCCACCAAAGAAACAGAACTTAACAAGAAGATGATGGAAGAAGTTAGGAAAATGCTTCAGGAGACAAATTTGGAAATTCAAAAATCTAGGGATGAGCTGAAAGCTGAATTTAAGAAAGATCTGAGAAATGAATTGGGAGAAGTGACGGTAAGATTGGACAGGATTGACGAGGATTTAAAGAAAGTCAGTGGGAAAGTAGTAGAAAAATTGGAAACAGATATGAAAAAAATGGAAATAAAAGTGGACGCATTATATAAAGATCAACAGGAGGGACAAGAATCGATACTGAAGTTGTAACTGAAACAGAGGGGAAATTGTCTCAAGTTGAGAGGCTTGCTTGAAAATGTAAATGAAAACTTATATACCCTCCTTACCCCAGTTCTTGCTAAATTTATTGGCGAATCGGAAACGCTTTTTCCATGGGAAATAGACTGAGTCTACAGAATAAACTCCCGAATCGCGAAGATCAGGAAACTTCCGAGGGACATTGTGATCTACTTTGTAAGAAAACAGACCAAATAAATAATTTTAAGACAAAACTACAACTCAAAACTGTTGATCGAGGGAAAGGAGATCACAATCCTAAGAGATATCCCTGGGAAAATTCTGAAAAGAAGGAAGGAGTATAATTTTCTGA
>NW_024818292.1:0-2021 GCF_019175285.1 Sceloporus undulatus | reverse complement strand
AAAGAGACACACTTCCTTCCTTTTGGCCCAAGGAGCCTGGCCTCCTTCTCTCTCTGGAGCCTCAGGAGAGAAAGAGAAGCCTCTGTTCAACTGAGGCTCAGAGAAGGTTCTGGAACATTATTCCCCATAGTCACAAGCAGCACAAAATAGCTGCCAGAACACAAAATGGTCAGGGATGGTGGGAGGGACTGGGATTCAGAGTATCTTCAGGAGGTAATCAAGTGTAAAATACATATCATAAAAAACATCACATATTATTCGCTGATATCAACACGGACCGGAAAAACCTCAAGCAAGGCATTGCTTGGGCAAAGAGGCTCTGCTTCCCTCCAGGACGCTGCTTCGTTGGGGAACCCTTGTCTTATAAAAATTAATTTAAAAAATCACATCTTATATAAATTCCAATTACATTAATCACAGGGCAGTTGTGCTGTTATGACCGGAAGCATATATACAGTTATAATTATATATACATGCTGATGTTGACCAGAACGTGGGGGGTGTATACATGCTCAGGTACATGCATGTGCATGTATAGGTACCCACATATTTCTCCATACGTTTGCTCATGTTTAAATTGTATGCAAGTAGAAAAGTATATATAAATGGGTGTGTGTGTGTGTGTGTGTGTGTGTGTGTGTGTATGATCGAACATATATGTTTACATATGCTTGCATCTCTCTCTCTCTCTCTCTCTCTCTCTATATATATATATATATATATACACGTTCGCGTACACATGCAGACTTTCATACAGGTATCTATGGGAACGTGTATACAGATATATATAGATATATACATATATATATATATATAGGCTCATAAAGGTATACGTCTGAGTGCACTTAGATAGAGATGCCTCCACACATGCACACACACACATATCTACACAGATGTACACATGTATATGCACAAACACATATGCACACATACATCTGTTGTTGTCCATTGTTTTAGTTCGTTGTTCCAGGTGATGCTGGAGAAGATGCCCTGCCTCTGGTGGAACCAGAGCCTGCAGGCGATGAGGAGAGGGACTCCTTGCCCGCATCTGGGCTCTGTCCATAGCCTGCAATGCATCTCCTAATTCTGTTGGCAGTCCCTCCCTCCCAACACTTTCTCATTTCCCCCCAAAATCAGCGCAAAGCTGGCAGATGGAAAGAGGTTTTAAAGCAGCATTTAAATCTGCAATATTTTATTAAAAGACTAAATGTCCCAAATGCTATTATCAGTTGTGTAGCGATTATTACAGAAAGACGTAGAGTGCAAACTCCTCAAGTACCTTTATTTTCTGGAGTGAGATGGGCTTTTCCAACTGACTCACTGTGATGATCTCCGGTGGTCCAAGCAGCCAAACTGCGGCCCTGTAATAATAATAATGATGATAATAATAATAGTAATAATAATAATAATAATAATAATAATAATAATAATAATAATAGTTTTATACCCCTCTCTTCAGCCAAAAGGCCATCAGAGTGGGTTACAGATTGTTAATTAGACATTTAGACATCATGGCTCTTAGCCCAGAAGACCCTTAACTTCCTTAAATCACGCTGCCATCATCCAGTGAATTATAAAAGGGTTTCCCTTAACCTTCACTGGGACCAGTTAAGGAACCATATTTCTCCTTCTTTACTGATCTTCCCAAGCATCAACAGAACCAAAACACATGTAAAAGGAGTGTTGAGTAGTAGATACTCAAAGGAGATATTTATATAGATAATAAAATATGAGTAAAATATAAGTCATACATGATATTAAGAGTCTTGCAGGTACAATATTTGTATGTATATAATATTCAATTAATAAAAGCTATTAAAATAATAAATAGACCTAAACATCCAATTCTGAGACTAACTTCCAAGATCCGCTCTTTAACTCTCTTTCTCTCGATCTCCAACCGACACAATTCTCCCAACTGTCTCTTGGTCTCTCAGGCCTTATATCTCCTTCTCACGGAAGCTTCCAGAAGAACCTTCATCTTGCTCTCTGATTGGTCAAGAGAGCCTTCCGTAGCAGTG
>NW_024818291.1:1032-2021 GCF_019175285.1 Sceloporus undulatus | reverse complement strand
CATGCCCCTCAGCCAGTGTCCTGAGAGATTGGCAACACTGACCTTTGATGGAGGGGTCTGTTCAGGATATGGTGCTGGGGATTCCTGCTGAGTGCCAAGTTCCAGGTTACACCTTTTCCATCAGGCTGTTTAGCATATACATCAAACCATGAAGCTTATGGTGATTCATCCATTTTTAATAGGGATTTTTAAGCAAGGACTGACTGTGGTTTTGCCAGTTCCTTCCATTGAAAGAGAGCCTACAGCTCCTGGTATTCATTGGCAGTCTCTCACTCAAGTACCATCCAGGGCTCACCCTGTTTAACTTCTGTGATCAGATGGAAGCTGGTACCCTGAGGATTTTTAGGCCAACACAAAAAACACATAATATTGCTTTTGATTAGTTTTCCCTCTCAGAACTAAGATGTGGAAGGGACAGGGCCTCACTTGATTTTTTGGAGCTTCAGATGAACTCAAGAAGGTACCAGGTTTGGAGGAAACTGAACACTTTCCTTACCTCAGTCTCTGCAAGGAGAGAGGAATAATTTTGACAGCTGCAATAAATGATGGGAACCAGAGGCATGCTTGCATAATTTCTACCTCACAGGGGCTTCCATTTCAAGGATGAATTTGCAGGGGGAAATCTACAGGTACTCACTTTGTCCTGGGCTAGGAAAACCTATTCTGCACTGCGACACCACACTTCCAGGGTTTAATGAAGTAACCCTTGATCTATTTATCCCATTCCTGATCATCACTGCAGTTACATAAACCTATTTCCATAGCAGTAGGAAGTGCTATGAATTAACTGCAAAGTGCCACTGAGAGGTACAGCCTGTTATCCCTGTAAAAGTGTGTGTGTTGTGTTCTGAGCCTCTGGGCAACAAATAACAGAATCAAGTCATTTCTAGGAGTCCTCGCTGAGGAAAAAATGCACCCTAGTACAGTGGTACCCCGGGATATGAATGCGCCGCCTTACGAAATTTCCGGGTTACGAAAAAAATCCATTG
>NW_024818291.1:0-932 GCF_019175285.1 Sceloporus undulatus | reverse complement strand
AATGCGGCAGCGGAACGAATTAAATTCGTAACCCGGGGTACCACTGTACCCTGAAAGCAAGTAAGAAAATCCATTTGGAAGGAATTTCTGCATAGATTTCTTTTATCCAACATCTCGACATCCAATTTCACTGGAAATACTTTTAATTAGTTCATAATCATTTGATGAGGAATATGTTCCATAGTGACCAAGGCAGCAGGGAATGGAACCATAATTAAGGACATCATCTCTGTAGCAGCAGACCAGTCCATACTGTCGAACCCTGGCCCTTTCTTGCTCTGGAAGGGATGGGCAGCAGAGGCCCAAGGCATATCCATTGGCAGCTGCGGTCTCACCCCTTGGGGGAATCCAGCTTTGGAAAAACAATGTCAAAGATTTCATTGTAGTGCTCCACAAAGTGCACTTCGAGTCCTTCTGTGATGAACTCGGCGAGGTCAGAGTAGTCCTTTTTGTTTTCCGAGGGGAGAATGATGCAGGTCACGCCAGCTCGCTTGGCCTGGGAAGAGAGGATGAGAACATGGAGTTAATTCAGAATTGGAGAATTATAGAGCTAGAAGAGACCTTGAGGGACATCCAGTCCAACCTCTTGCCATGCAGGAACACAATTTGTTGTTGCTGACTGCTTCTGAGTTAACTTCCCTGCTCTGTTTTCATTTCCCCAATGCCATTCCCTTCCCCTTTTGTCATGTCTTTTTAGATAGTAAGCCTGAGGGCAGAGGACTGTCTTATCAACAAATTGTAAGCAGCTCTGAGAGCATTTCAAAAGAGGTGGGGGGTTATAAATACAATTAATAACAACTCATGGCAACCCTGTGAATGACACTTCCAAGACCCCTTGTCCTCAGCTCCTCTGCTCAGGTCCTGCTGGCTTGTAGCCGTGGGAGTTAATGCCCAGGATGAACTGTTATTATATTTATTTATATCCCATTCCC
>NW_024818290.1:0-2021 GCF_019175285.1 Sceloporus undulatus | reverse complement strand
GAATCCCCATGTCATCATAGAAATATTGAAATAAATCCTCACATCCTCATCTCAAACAGATTCTCCGGACTCTCAAACAGAATATTAAATCATAACCTTCCCATTCTGTAAACCATTTGTGCTGGTTTACGAAATGTAAATACATTTTGAGGGATAAGAACAGTTTGCATGGCTGAAAATGAGAAAAGAGATTTGCTAATGTGGTATCCCATTGTGCAATTCATTACAAATTCAATTTCAGTCAGAGAGACAAGGCTTGTTAGTTCATTCTTACAATATGTTGCAAAAGCTTTTGGCAAATCCTCTGCTACACCTCACCCGTTAGCTATTCTCCATGGTTTTGCTCTTTAGCAAAAGTGCTTAGATCAGTCAAACTGGTGACTCCTTAAAGTGCCACATGAGTGTGGCTTTTCCAGCAACAAACTAAGATGGCATACTCCTGGAATTAGGAATGTCACAGTTCTTTATTGATTGTAGCACATCAACCATGATCAGGGTGTTGCATGTTCAAATGCTTTAACCTATATCATTCCTTGCACACATCAGTCTATCATGCTAGGGGAACCACAGAGCTAGAGCTCATCTTCCATATATGCTTGAGTTTCATAATGCGGCAGTTTTTGACATGACAGAACATCAAGGGGCATAGCAGATGGGCAGCTTGGATCCAGCGGTAATCAGCCCCTGATCAGCTCGGAACCGGATGACTCACTTCTGAAGTGGGCCACCACAGTCCCAAACAAGCCACTGGCAAGGAGCACAATCACCCAAGAACTCAAGAATATAGTAAGTTAGCATTGGACAGAGAACAAGAGGCCTTGTGATGGTAATATTCACCTGTATGGTTATGGCAATGCTCCAGGGAAGTGGCTAGAGGATTGGAACTATATCATAATTCAGACAGATGTGGAGTCTGCCTGGATTCTAGCACAGAACACTGAACAAAATATTTGAGTGCCCTTAAATAAGGCAAAATCTAGCCTCAAGCAGAAAATTGTTTATCCTACTTCAAAGCAAAACCAAATCTACATATTAAAGATTGCTTGATCTAGAGGCAGTCTCGAAAGTCCTATTGGAGGTCTATTGACCTATTGGTCTATTGATCTCTGAACTTTATTGCATTGGCCCTGGAACGTGTCATAGGTTCACCATCACAGATGTACACTATTGAAACATAGAACCTTATCGCATTGGCCCTGGAATGGGCCTGTAGCGTTCCAAAACAGAATGTTCTGGGGACGGGAGATGGCGAGGAATGCATTTTATTGCACAGCAAGAACGCTGCTGTCGCTGCCACATGTCCCCATCCCGTTCCGGGTATGTTCCCCAGGGGGTGATTTCCCGGAACACTTCTCAAGCGTTCCTGAAAATTTCCCCCTCTGGAATGGGATGGGAATGTTTGCCGCCGTCGGCAGCATTCTCGCTGTGCAATAAAATCCATTCCCCGCCGCCTCCCATCCCCAGAACGTTCCGTTTGGGAATGCTACAGACCCATTCTAGGGCCCATGCGATAAGGTTCTATGTTTCAATAGTATACATCAGTGATGGCGAACCTATGGCATGCATGCCAGAGGTGGCACTCAGGGCCCTCTCTGTGGGCACACATGCTGTTGCCCTAGCACAGAGTATGCCAGAGTTTCTTACTAGAAAGCCAGAGAAACTTGGCACTTTGCAATAAATAAGTGGGGTCTGGGTTGCAGTTTGGGCACTTGGTCTGTAAAAGGTTCACCATCACTGGGATACATTATGCCTTCCCATATCATAACATGCACAATCCTTAATAATATGTTTTGTTCTAATGTTACTCATACATTATAATTCCTCTACATCACTGAATGTAATGGTAACAGCTGTGTCATAAACAACTGGCAGAATTAAAGTTATATTTTTAAATTACAAGATCATATGCAGGGCCTAAATTTATTTACATATACAGAATTTCCTGTGCTTAATGAGATAATTTGGTAAAGTGTGATGTTTTTTTAAAATAATAATAATAATAATAATAATAATAATAATAA
>NW_024818289.1:0-2021 GCF_019175285.1 Sceloporus undulatus | reverse complement strand
CTGCTGCTGTTGTTGTTGTTGTCGTGTGCCTTCAGCTCCTTTCTGACTTATCGTTGAAGAGAGGGGTGGTCTTATACGGTGAGTATATCCCAAATACTCTATTTTAAGTTGTAAAGTTGGGGGTCGTCTTATATGCCGGAATATACGGTAAATGGCTTTCCGTTTGTCTTTCACTGGCTACATGTAACATGGCTGCCTCAAGGGGTGACTTCTGCATTCATTGCTCTCCCGTCTCCTCACTAGTTCCCTCTTTCTCACTGGGTCACTTCTCTCTTGCACAAAAGCCTTCAGTTCCCTATGCCTCCTCCATGCATACAAAAGCTTTTCCTGCTGGAATACACCATGTGGCATTCTTACAGCTTTAAAAACACACAAACACAGTGACTTAAACTAAGAATTCTTATTAAAGAGATTCAAAATATTAATGCACATTTGCATAAGTTTAACAACATAGCATTCAGTAGCAGGCTGCAGCTTAGTGATGATACTGAGCCTCAGAGGCTCTCTTTTTTCAGTTCAAAGAGCAGGCTCAGAAACAGTGTTATGATTTTTAGTCCTTTAAAAATATATAGATTTACTTATGTTTTTATATATTTATTAAAATATTTATATTCCATCCTATCTCATAAGACATGGGAGTATTGTGAAGACAAAAGTGCAATTTAAAATAAAGCAGTTTAAAACTATTTAACTTGGTCTAAAATACATAAAATAAAATTTATAAAACAACTCAGCTACCAAGTACTCGTACAGATTGAAGCCACTGCCTTAGATCCTAAAGGCTTAGGGTTTGGTGGTTAAATGACATTACCATTGCCTCCAGTTGAATCTCCAAATAGAGATCATTCTACATCAGGGTGGATGGCAGAGCATCACAGAAGGCCTTTTCCTTCATCTCTACATAGTGTATTTTGTCCACTGGTGGGAATCGGACAAGACTCATTCCAACATTTCTCAGTGTCCAGGGAGAGACAGTCCTTTAGCTATCAAGGTCCCAGGCCATTTAGGACTTTAAAATGTCATATAGCACTTTACATTTAGACTAGAAATAAGGTGGCAGCCATTGGACTTCCTTTAGAACTAAGCATATGGTTTCTCTAAGATGTAAGCCCTATACAGCCTGGGTATCAGGTTATTTAATAGAATCATAGAATTGTAGAAATAGAAATTTGAAGGACCATGGCTGAACACAGATGGCCCTAAAGGAGCGACTCTGCTCCCCTCCTTTGCTTGCCAGAACGAGGCAGTCACAACTATACACCACAGCCCTGATTTGGCATTTTTGCAGCCCAAAGGAAGCGGCAAAATGGCACTCCTTTTGGGGGCAGAAAAAATACTCCCTTGCCACCACTGCAGCGATTCTTCTGCATTTCATTGGCACAGTGTAAACACTGTGCCGCAGAAATGTCGTGATGCTGCCTGCCATATGGTTTGGCGGGCAGTGTGATGCCGCCTTGGGGCAAAGCAGGGTGGGTGGCTGGCAGTCACCATTCCACCCTGACGCCAGTGTTCTTGCTGATCTGTATAGCCCCTATGTCTCCTTTTATGAACCCAGTAGAACTCTAAGATTATCTGGAGAGGTCCTTCTCTATCCCACCACCCTCTCAGGCTCATTTGGTAAGAACAAGGGAGAGGGCATTCTTGGTGGCTGCTCCCAAACTTTGGAACTCCCTCCCTAGAGAGGCTAGGATAGCCCCATTCCTGTTCTCCTTTCGGCAGCAAATAAAAACATTTTTGTGCCATCAGCCTTTTTCATACTGATGAGGATTGGGCTTCCAAATGTTGTGCAATTCAGATTTTAAGGTATGTATACATTTTAATATTTTTAATGTTTACTATTTTTAATTTTATATATTGTGTTTATTAAACTTTATATTTATACTTTTTAATATTTTTGTATTGCTTTAAATTTGGCTTTACATTTGCTATGTGCTGCCTTGAGGTGAAATGGGGGGATATAAATAAACGTCGTCGTCATCATCATCATCATCATCATCATCATCATCATCATCATATTTCAG
>NW_024818288.1:0-2021 GCF_019175285.1 Sceloporus undulatus | reverse complement strand
ACAGAGCCCGAAAAACCCACAAAAAACTAGGGATGGGGGCCATGAATGCCTTCGATTTCACAGGATAACATTTTGCTTTTTAGAAAAGAGTGCAGAGTAGAGTTAGCAAAAGGAAAGTCTGGATGAACAGCCCAGAAATGGAAAGGAAAGGAGAGATGCAGAAAGCAGGAAAAAACAGAGGGCGGGGGGCAGCATCATGAGAGACGAATCTAGACATTTCTAACTGAAGCTCGATGGTTCTGTTACTTTGTTTGGCTTGTTTGTCCAGGAAATTTGTTGCCCCTAAAAAAATAATAATCTGAAAACCTATGTCCTGTGAGTCATGGAGAAATTTCCTTATGAAGTAAAAATTCTGAACAACAAGCATAGGACAAAGTGGTAGTAACTATTATTTGTGTGGTTTTCAGAGTCACTGAACTGGAGGCTTTGGTACAGAGATGGAACATTAATTTTTGGAGGCATTTTAAGGTTACATCGGTACATTAGTCCCAAATTTCAAGAGGTAATTGAGCTATTCCAGATAGAACTGATTAAGACCTCTATTCAAATCTTGCTTTCTAGCCTTGAAGAAGAACTGTTTGAACTGTCTATATAACAAGAGATCTCATGAACAACCACAAAAATGGTGGCAGAAGAGACATTTGTATGACTTAAGATTGTAGATGGAAATGCTCTATATCAGGGGTAGGCAACCCTTTTGAGCCGGGGGCCGGGTTGCTGTCCCTCAGACAACTGGGGGGCCGAAGCCAAAAAATAAATAATTAAATAATTTAAAAATAAATAATTAAATAAATAAACCGTGACAAATGTAGGACAAAATTTTCAAATGCAGGCCACTTTTTAAATAAAAAATGGAGGACACGTGAAAAAATTTGCTGATTTTTTAAAAATGTTAAGATAAATGCATGTTTCTGAGGCTTCTATAGACAATTGCCCCACCATGCCCTTCGCATGAGATGCCAAAGGCCCCGGCGGCAATCGGCGGCAGGACCGGGCTTGGGCCGGTCCCAAGGCCTCGCCGGGCCGCATCCGGCCCGCGGGCCGGAGGTTGCCTACCCCTGCTCTATATCTTAGTGCTAGTAGAATCAATTGAACTTAAAGAAGTGATGATCCAGCAGGTCCCCTGGGCTTACTTGCTTTTCCTTGGGTTTAAGGACTAGATGCATCTATTTTAGTTGGGAATAACCAATAGAATTCCATCCCTGCAGTTGTGCTTCTTGGAGAAATCATCACTACCTTCTATCAAGAATCCTAGAATTGGAAGAGATCCCAAGGGCCATCCAGTCCAACTTCCTTTTAGACAATCAAAGCATCCATGACAGATTCATCCTCCATTGAAAAACCTCCAAAGAAGGAGACTCCACCACCCTCCGAGGCATCGTCTTGTCTTCCACTGTCCAACAGCTCCCACAATTAGGAGGTTCTTCCTAGTGTTTAGATGGGACCTCTTTTCCTGCAGTTTGCATCCATTGCTCCAGGTCCTATTCTCTGGAGAAGCAGAAATCAAGCATGCTCCATCCTCAACATGACACCCCTTCAAATATTTAAACAGGACTATTGTGCCACCTCTTAACTTTCTCTTCCTCAGCCTAAACATACCCAGCTCCCTAAGTCTTTTCTCATAAGGCATGGTTTCCAGACCTTTCATCAGTTTAGTCACTCCCCTTTTAGGGTGTCACCTGTTGCAGTCTGCACCCCATCCTCAATATGTCACCCCTTCAAATATTTAAACATGGCTGTCACATCACCCCTTAACCTTCTCTTTTCCAGCCTAAACATACCCAGCTCCCTAAGCCATTCCTCACAGGACATGGTTTCCTCTTGATGCTGCTTGATACACTGGGATTGCAGAATCAGCTCCTGTGCATTATCCCCATTGCACAAGGGAGTGCTCTGGCAAAGGCTCATGCAGTGGTGTCACACCTTTAGCAGAAGGTATGGAGCAGTACAACCATTATGGGACTGTACAACCGAATATTTACACTACCCAGGCATGATGTTGGATCTGGGCCTACCCATCC
>NW_024818287.1:0-2021 GCF_019175285.1 Sceloporus undulatus | reverse complement strand
AAAACTCAAAAACGGGGCTAAAACTATGGTAATTAAAGTCAACAGAGACATTTGTAAAATTTGACATTTAGGCCATAAAAAGCAATGCATAAATATAGCATGGGGGATGCTTGGCTTAGCAGTAATACGTGTGAAAAAGACTTTAGGATTAATCTTGACCATAAATCCAACATTCAGGGGTTAGGCTATATAGCAAAGTATGATATTTTTGTGGATTTTGGATGTTATGGTATTTGGACTCAAGAGTGTGATGCTGCAGCAACGAAGGCGAATGCTATTTTAGACTCCATTAACAGAAGTTGCACTTGTACAGGAAAGGGAGCAGACACCTTCCTCTGATATGGATATTCTGTACAAAGAACTGGTTCCAATGACAGAATGGCTTTTGCTATTGCTAGACAACAATTCCTAGAATCCAGGCAATGCTTTTGAGGGGGATTCAGGGAGCTGCAGTGCAAAACCAAGCAAGTGTCTGTTGCTATTTTGGCTCCGTAGGTGATGGTAGAGAGCCAGTTCTGTGTTGTGGTTTGAGCACTGGACCACAACTCTGGAGGCCAGGGTTCAAATCCCTGTGCCTTAGGGAGCTGGGGATATTTAGCCTGGAGAAGAGAAGGTTAAGAGGCGATATGATAGCCCTGTTTAAGTATTTGAAGGGAGGTCATATTGAGGAGGGAGCAAGCTTGTTTTCTGTTGCTCCAGAGAATAGGACCCAATGGAGTCCAGGAAAAGAGATTCCAGCTCAACATTAGGAGGAACCTCCTGAGAGTAAGGGCTGTTTGACAGAGGCTGTTCAACTCCTTCCTCTGAGATTTTGGTGGAGTCTCCTTCCTTGGAGGTCTTTAAACAGAGGCTGGATGGCCATCTCTCAACGGGGATGCTTTGATTTGGATTTCCTGCATGGCAGAATGGGGTTGGACTGGATCAGGGCCCTTACGGTCTCTAGGATTCTGTGATTCTATGATTCTTTGCTCGGCCGTGACAACCAGTCACACACCTCAGCCTCAGAGGGAGGCAAGGAGAGCCCTGTCTGAACAAATATAGTCAAGAAAACTCTGTGATAGGGTCACTATAAATCAGAAACTCCAAAGTGACTGCATCTGGTGATTTGAACTGAACCAGAATTGTAATATATGATAGTGGCGATTATGAAGATAATGGTATGAAAGCATCGCTTCTTCCTACCAATTGTATTTCCATAGAGCAAAGTATATATTTTTGGTGTCTTTCTATTGTGTGTGCATAAACACACACTCACACATCATTTTCTAGAAGAATAATCTGCTCCTTTTGTCTACTTGGTGGCAAGAGAAGCAAATTAAAACCAAGAAATTAAAATAAACTGGGAAAACCCATTAGCAAAACAAATTAAAATAAACCAGGAAAGCCCATTTTGGACTACAACTCCATGGCCAGTGGCCATGCAGGCTGGCTGGGGGATCCTGGGAGTTGTAGTCCCCAAAGATCACCTTTGCCAGCTTCAACAGAGATTTAGCTTCACAGCATGAGAAACACACAGAGAATGATGTGACTGCGTGGGCCTTACAAGCTAACAAGGAGCTTTATCACACATGGGGAGGTCCCATGGGAAAATGGGAGTTAAACGCAATTTAAAGTACAATCGAATTTAAACCAAACTTGTAAATTTGGTTAGTTTATCACACTAGGGACTGTCCAAGTGAAATAACGCGAAGTTAATCCAAATGCAAAGCAGAGAAAAATGGCAGCTTTTTTCATTCGGATTGTTCCAAAAGTAAAAAGCTGCTGGTTTTCTCTGTTTTGCGTTCGGATTAACTTTGTGTTATTTCCCATGAATTGCGACATCATGTGATAAACTTTTGAGCATTTCCAGGTTTTCTTTGGTTTAAATCTAGTTTAACTCCCATTTTCCCGTGGAATCTCACTAGTGAGATAGAAGGGGAAGCTTTTGCAGGCCTCATAAGCAAATGGTGTGTCTCCATCCTTCACATACACACACTTTCTGTCCAAGGACAAATGGACCCAGTACTTGCCTTGTACAGGTC
>NW_024818286.1:0-2021 GCF_019175285.1 Sceloporus undulatus | reverse complement strand
TAGGTCCACATATTCCTCACAGCTACAGTAAACATAACATTCTCAGTATAAAGTCTAGAAATTTAGGTCAAAAAATTGACCCCAAAAACCAAACTGACTTATCCACAGGTCAAAGTACTGTATCTGAACTCTTATTTAAAAGAAGGAACCATCTCCTGATGAAAAGCAAGAGTATAATATGTGAAGCACTGGCTCCCTTTACTCTCTCATCACCCAGCCTTAGGAATAAGAACAAAGAATTATGTCAGCTGGAATTTTATAAGTTCTTTGACATTGTTTTGCTTTGTGTCATCCTCTAGATCCTTTGCTATATGCCCCTAAATTTTAACCCTTGACTTATCCACGTGTCATAGCAAAATCCATAAGTATGGCCCCAAAACTTGCCCTCAAGTTTCCAGTCTCAAATTAAGAGCCATGGGATTATGTCTTTGTCCTCTATTGTTCAAGACTTTTATGAATGACTCAGACAAGAATACAGAGACTATATCAAATGAGGCAGGAGGGATAAGTAACACCACAAATAAAGATTAAAAGAGAATTTGACAGGCCTGAACAACAATCTTAAACCAAAGTTGTAAGATTTAGAGATGCATTTTAAGTACAAAAGTAAAAGGCAACAATATAAGTGGGAAACCTTGTCTGGCAGAAGTACATGTGAAAAGATGAAATCTTGCATCTACTTTAGCAGAAGCACATTGTTCAAATTCTATTCTATTCTCTTTTGGTGAGGCTGCATTTGGTATACGGTATTCTGTTCAAGAGTACCACACTTTTAAGAAGGATATAGACAAAGATAAAAAGCGTCTAGAGGAAGGCAATGGGCCCTATGAGAAATAGCTGAAAGATGGATATGTAGGGAACACTGAGGGTAGATATAATAGCTGTCTTTCAAATATCTGGAGGACTGTCATATAAAAGATGGAATAGATTGTCTACTCCAGAAAGCAGACAATCTGTTGCTCCAGAAAGCAGGACTGGAATAGCAGGACTGAAAGTGCAGAGAAACAGATTTTGAGTAAATGGTAAGAATTCCTTCAACTATCTGACAGTAAAACAAAACTGCATTGAGAGGTAATGGTCTTTCTCTTTCTGGGGGTGTTAAGCAGAAGATAGACTGCATTAGGCAATGTGCTAGAGGTTTTGCACTGACCAAAGTAGCTGGAATAAATTACCTATAAGGTCTCTTTCAACTCTTGCCTCTTATTTAATCGTTTTCCTACTGAACACTCATAGTACATCTAAATACCAACAGAGGACTGCTTAACCCATCATCTTGGCTCTCTCAGTCATTCCTGTGGTTGCTATTACAGTGTGCCCTTGGTATCTGCTGGGGTTTGGTTCCAAGATCCCCTGTGTATAACAAAATCTGTGTATGCTCAAGTCCCATTAAATGTAATGGCATAGCAAAATGGTGTCCCTTATAAAAAATGGAAAATCAAGCTAACTTTATACTTTTTTGGAACATTTTCAAACCGTGTATGCTTGAATCGGTATATACAAAATCCGTGTATAAGAAGGGCCGACTGTACCTTCCACAAGTTATTCTTTAACACTTAACATTAACATCTAGCACTCAAGTCTATACACGGCTAGCAGAAACATACCAGTAAAAAAGGGAGGGGGACCGCACAAATTTGCATTTCAAATATTTTGTAATCTCAGAATGATGCTTTACTTGGCATTTTTGACAACTATTGTAATCCTCTATTAAACAACAACTCTCCATTAGACTGAACTGCTTGTCATGATGATTTTTTTAAAAAAAACAGCAACTCAAATATGTATAAATAACTTCCATTGGAAAAAACATCAGCTGTCAGTGGTGGAACTCCCATTTGTCTCTAATTGCTAATTAAATTTGCCAGATCCCGTTTTCCCACAAGAACCCCTCCATTCCTTGCTTCTCGAATGTTCTTCTCCCATCTGAACTTCACCATTTGCTTACTATTTTGTCTTTCATCAGCTGAATTTAGCCAGTTATCAAGGGAAGAGGAACAAAAGGCCCGATGTCTTAATCCATA
>NW_024818285.1:0-2021 GCF_019175285.1 Sceloporus undulatus | reverse complement strand
AGAAAATGGAATTACTGTATTTACATTTCTCTCTAGCATAGCCATTTATTATAAGACCACTTGGAGAGATCCTTCTGCAGGTATGTACAGTATTTTCTCATTCTTCTAGTGGGAAAGACTCCTACACATGTACTAGATGAACAAAGTCTGGTTGCACCCAGAATTGGGTGCTCACTTTTGTGAGGTGTATTGATTTGTATTGATTGTATTTGGGGCAACTGACATAAAGTCAACCACTGGTCAACAGACAGACAAGAGCAGTAAGAATTTTTTAGGATCAAATGTCTTATGAAACTATGTAAAAGCTATAGAATAGGCATTTACTGTACAGTGTTCTCTGTTTGCTGTGCTATGCTTGATCATGTCATCCCCAAATTTGGTGTGCTTTCTAACTGTATCAAGATGAAGGCTGTGATAAGGCTTCAACCCACCAACTACTTCAAGTACCTCCTGAATAAACACTGTGGGTATCTGTAGTTTTGTTCTGGGATACTCATTTGTGAACTGATTTTGACCAAATTTTATATCCAGAAATAGGCTGACATCCAAACATTTTTCATGCAAGATTTATTGACAAAATTTAGTTGGTGGTGTTGTTTTTAAAAGTTTCTCCCTCTGTTCCATTTTGCATGGAACTTGGTGTGCAACTAATTTTAAGGACTATAGATTCTACAAATCAGTCTTTTGATATATTCAAATCAAAATCACCAACACAATCCCAGCCAATGCTTGTTATGTTTCCTAATTTATAATCAAACATTCAATACAATTTTTCAAAAAGTGGGGAAAATATGTGACACATTTGGAGTTAATTTGTATTGCACCAGTTTTATTGAGATATCTCTTCTACTCTAAATGACAAGTGATTAGCACAAAATCAACAAACAACACTGGAGACAAGGATGAACTCTATCCCATCCCCCTGTCTTTTCCCATTAGCAGCATTAAAATAATATAGCAGACATAATCAGTTGTTAGCACTGTATTTAGAAACTTTTCATTAGTTTATTTGCCTAAGTAAATCTGCAATCAGAAACACATTAGTGAATGCCACAGCACTCTCAGAAAATGAGCGAGGGTGTGGGCAGCTGGTTTGATGTCAAAAAATGAAAGAAGCCAATGGTGGTATTTCTGTAATTTGTTTACCAGAAGTTTCATGAAACAGCACTGAGAATTTATCTCAGGTGACCCTAATTCCTGAACCCAAGAGTTGTATATCAGAAGAATTTCTTCATTTTGTGGTGAGATGGAATGATTGGACTTTAAGGAGGAAACCTGGATTATGAACATATCAGAGTCTTACGGTCCTTGGAAGAGGGTTTTCTCTCATTTCCAGGTCTGTCTGGTAAGTAAACAGCCTTCTTGGTGGCTGCTCCCAAGAATTCCTTTCCATGGGAGACTAGGCTGGCCCCCTCTTTGCTCTCTTTTGGGCACCAGGCAAAGACATTTTTTATTTATTTAACCATTTAATGATTAATTGGTGATGGGGAGTCTTTCTTAATGGAGTGCACACAACACATTTTTATCTATTTTTACACTTTTAAAATGATTTTACTTTTTAAAATAATAATAATAATAATAATAATAATAATAATAATAATAATAATGTTTAAATATCAGTTCCAGCAGTGCCACCACTTCTTGTTTTTTAGCCTGTTCTCTCAAGCACCTGCTTCTATTTACCATGGGACATTTTGTCATTCTGCTGCTGCTATTGCTCCATGTGGGTTAATCCAGCTCTCTCTGAGTTGAATAACTGCACAAGCAAATGTCTTATGTGAGCCAGAAGCTCATTTGTATTGGTTGTAAGCAATTTCTATGATCTTCAAAGCTGGATAACACATTTCCAATAAAAAGTGCAGAGAAGCTGCTGCAGATGATAATCATGAGCTCCCAGTTCACAAAAATATTATTTCTTTTCATGCAGGAGTATACTTGAGAATTACTTAAATTGCTCATATGAATGAAAAAGGAGGAAGTAAGAGGGAGAATAAAAATGTGGCAGCACCTTTAAGACTAAC
>NW_024818284.1:0-2021 GCF_019175285.1 Sceloporus undulatus | reverse complement strand
TCAACCATCAGTTTCGTAATTCTTTTCCTTTCCTGCCGTCCCTCAATTTTCCTGGCCAGCCATCTACCTACTTTATTTCCATTTTCAAAGAAGTTCAGCCTATTCCTCCTTAAATCTCTTTCTAACTCTTCGTTAATTCTAATTTGAAGTTGATTTCGTATTATTTTTATTTCACTCACTAGTGTTGTATTTGATGGCTGTTGTTTCAATAATTTTTCTTTAGTTTTCAATTCCTCTAAAAGTTTTTCTTCTCTAGCTTTAGTCTTTTTCCTAAGTTCTGCCTGCTTTTTAATTAATAGCCCTCTTATAACCGCTTTTCCAGCATCCCATACAGTATTTAATTTGACATCCTTAGTCTCGTTAATTCGAAAATAGGCTTTAATTTCTTCTTTCAAAAAAAGAACTAAATCCTCATCCTTCAGCATCTCATCCTGTAATCTCCAACTATTAGTCTTTTTGATATCTAATTTCATAGTAAGCTCAATAAGGCTATGGTCTGAGAAAGTTTTAGGATCAATTTCCATCTTTTTCGCTTTATATAGCACTGATTTCGATACTAAAAAAAGATCTAACCTGGACCAAGATTTGTGGACCTCAGAGTAAAAAGTAAAACCCTGTTTATCATTATATTTATGCGTCCAGAAATCCTCTAAGTCGTGCTCAGTCATTAATTCAAAGCAACTTTTAGGGAGTCTCCCCTGGCATGTTTTCAACTTTTTCTCAGACCTCCTATCCCTTTTTACTTTCAAAACACCATTAAAGTTTCCTGTCAGGATTAATGTTCTTTTGCCAAGTTCCATTAATTTCTCATTGAGTTCCATAAAGAAATTTTCTTTTCTTTCCAAAGGGCCATAAAGATTTACTATCGTCAACACCTCGTTTCCAGTGTTGACTTCCACTATTACATATCTACCCTCTGGGTCTAACATAATCTCTTTTGCATCCCATTTCTTATTTATAAAAGTTACACAGCCCCTTTTTTTCTTATTTGTGGCCGCTATAAAGCAGTTTCCCAATTTTGGATTTTTTAAATATTTTGATTCCCCACTTCTTATCTTGGTTTCTTGTAAACAGACCACATCATATTTCCTTTTTTTCTAATAAATGAAAAATTTGTTTTCTCTTCCTTTCTTTGTTAATCCCCCCAACGTTCCAAGAGGCAATAGTAAACATTTTAACAATTCCACAATTCTCTCAAAAAATAATAGTTAATATAGCAAGCAAAGGAATGAGCATAAAAAGAGATAGTAGATTTCACCTACTTTATAGCCTTCTCATTTCTGTTCAAATATCAACAGTAGTAAATCTTTTTCTACAGTCTGAGCTTCATCACTCAATACCCCTTCTATCACCTCATTTTCTCTTTCCTCCGACGTTTTCTTTTTCTTAGAAGGAGTAAATTCTCTTACTTCAGCCGAGGCATTTCGGACTTCTTCCTCTCTCTTGTGTGTACATTGCAGCAGTCTCCTGTAAAAGTCCTTAGCCTTTTCCAGCGAATTAATTTTGAATCTTCTTTCTTTAAACGTGAAAACTACGCCTTCAATATTTCCCCACCTGTAGTTAATGTTCCTTTTTTGAAGCAAAGATGTTAGAAATTTATATTGTTGTCTCTGTTTCAAAATAGGTAGCGGTAGATCTCTGTATATCTCCACCTCCACGTTGTCTATGTTTAATCCCTCATCAAAGTTCTTTTGTATGATCCTTTCTCTGATCCTCAAATTATTAAAACAAACTGCGATGTCCCGAGGAAGTCCTCTTTCTTGAGCTGCTTTAGAGAAGATTCTGAACAGTCTGTCGATTTGCACACTGAGCAAGTCCAGTGGAATATTCAAAAAACTGGCAAGAGCTGGTATTATTCTTTCTTCTAAATTTTCTCCCTCTACCTCTGGGAGGCCTCTAATTTTTATGGCTCTATCCCTTTGCTTCTTTTCTTGTGTCCAAAGAACTCTTTCATCTTTACTTTGAACTTTCGCTATCTCCTCAATTTTATTTTCTAGTTCTTTCGTCTTTCTCACATTCAC
>NW_024818283.1:0-2021 GCF_019175285.1 Sceloporus undulatus | reverse complement strand
TTCAATTCAGATTCCTCCTGGATTATTTTCACAGTGTGAATAGCCCCCGAGTTTTTTTTAAAAAGTTCCGCATCATCGGTAGTATGAATAATCATTTTTTCTAACAGCGTTGTTAACCAGAAGTTGGATGGCCGTCAGTCAGGAGTGCTTTGTTCATGTCTGCCTGCATGGCAGGGGGTCGGACTAGATGTAATAATGGCCCTTGAGGTCTCTTCCAGCTCTATGCTTCTATGAGATTTGTTCAGGTTTGCCATGGCCCTCCCCCGAGGCTGAGAGAGTGTGACTTGTCCAAGGTCACCCACTGAATCCAAGGCCAAGGGGGTAAATGAACCCTGGTCTCCAGAGTCATAGGCCAACACTCAAACCACTCTGGCACTCAAAAAGCATGTAGAGAAAGCAGGGCTGACTTCCCACTCTGCAGGCATGCTTGCCTTCAACTGGCTGGGACTGGCATCGAAGTATTAGGATGGTGAGGCTCAGCTGCAAGCTTAGGTTTACTTCTCCTAGGAACAGGCACCTGGAGATTTCAGAAATAGTGGTATCTACACACATGCCTACCGAAATAATTATTTTATCTATGTGTCACCTTGTTTGTTATTGTTGTTCTGTGCCTTCAAAGTGTTTCTGACTTACGGCAACCCTAAATCAAAGGTATCATGGGGTTTTCTTGACAAGATTTGTTCAGACTGGGTTTACCACAGCCATCCTCTGAGGCTGAGAGGAACCCAGTGGGTTTCCATGGCCAAGCTGGATTTGAATTCTGGCCACCAGCATCCTAGTCCAACCCTGAAACCCCCCACACCTTGAAATAATTATTTCATTTATGGGTCTCCTAGTAAGTAAGTAAATGTTTGATTGTGGTAATAGGCCAGTATATGATAGCTGATTACAATACGATTACAAACATCTGAACATTTAAAAAACATAACAAAGTAAAACAAGGCAAAATTACCTGTGAAATCATAAAAAGAAGGCAATTCCAAATTAATATTTAGCTGACAGAGGTGGGGCCTTACTAACCTAAAAGGGACCGGCACTTCATTATTATACGAACCCTTACTTAATAACTCCGTGTCTCAGTTCAGTGAAGGCATCGAAGGTGACTTACAAATGGTCCATGAAAAATATTCGGGTTGCCGTGTAGGCCCTACACCAAAATACTGTGCTGAACTATGACTATAGTAAACATTCTGTTCTAATATATAACGTTCAAAACAATGGCCCCATGCAAACACGCCAAAATAAAGCTGCTTTGAATCGCTTTGGAGGTATGATGTTTAAAGATGCATGCTTCCTAAGAGGCCAGAAGCCATGCCAAAGACACGCTCCAGTCCTAAGGACTGGAGTGCAGCTTTGGTGCAGCTTCTGGACTCTTAGGACACATGAATCATTTACTCCAAAGTAATTAGAAGCAGCTTTATTTTGACCTGTCTGTATGGAGCTAATGATAACTTTATTTGGCCAACCCAAATGCACATTGTACATGTAGCTGCCTTTCAAAGCTCCCCTGAATTCTTCATTAGACAAAGTTGTTGAAAATCATCCAGGAGAAAAATTGTTATAAAATGAAAATGTTAGTCACAGAAGTTCTAAGTACCATTTTAAAAATGCCATTTTGGGAGTCTCTGCATGAGAGAAAGGAGAATGGAAAACTCTGTCCCTGTTTCGATCCCCATTCAGCTGTGAAACTAGCGAGGTGGCCGTGGGCTTCACTGTTTGGCAACTTAACAGCCCTTGGCTGGTTGAACGTAGAGGGCAAAGCACTGCTTTGAACTCCTTGGTGAAAAGATGGCATTAAAAGGTGAAAAACAAATAAAATTCTGTGGCTAGCAGACTATTTTTAAAATGCCACAGTGTCCTGTAGTCTTTCGCAGGAAGGATTAACCAATTGCCCATCGAGAAGGATGTTGATCATTTTGGTGAACACTTATTTCCAGTAATAGATTCCTGAGACTGAAAGTATAAAAGCGCAATCACAAAACTGGCTTCCTGTGCATCCAAAAGAGAGAAGGGAATTAGAT